>NW_018164816.1:709841-743535 GCF_001263595.1 Phalaenopsis equestris
ACAATAACACATGAATAACACATGAATAACACGGGGGAGAATATTCCCCGTGTTACTGCGCCGTTTTTTTTCTGCGTCGCGCGGGGTATCGTGGCGTGATTTCATTGGGTACGCACGTTACTCTACGTGCGTAGTACTGATGTAATATTTTTTCGCCTCCTACAGAGGGAAAAATATTACATCAGTACTACGCACCTAGAAATACGGTGCGTAGCCAATAAAATCACGCCACGTGCGATACGAGAAAAAAACGGCGCAGTAACACGAGGAATATTCTCCTCCGTGTTATTCATGTGTTATTGTGTGTTATTCATGTGTTATTGCGTGTTATTCATGTATTATTGATGTGTTATTCTGTTATTATAACTCCAAGAATATTCTCAGGATACAATAACACATGAATAACACACAATAACACTTGAATACAATGAAATCACTACACGTGGAAGTATGGAAAAAAAATCTGCCTGGTAACACAGGGAATATTTTTCCCCATGTTATTCATGTGTTATTGTGTGTTATTCATGTGTTATTGATGTGTTATTGTGTTGTTATAACATCAAGAATATTCCTAGGACACAATAACACATGAATAATACACAATAACACATGAATAACACGGAGGGGAATATTCCGTGTTACTGCGCCGTTTTTTTTTCTCTGTCGCGCAGGGTGTCGTGGCGTTATTTCATTGGCAACGCATGTTACTCTACGTGCGTAGTACTGATGTAACTGAGAAAATATTGCGTCGGAGTTCAGACATGAGCTGTCTGGAAATAGAGGTCCGCTCTGCTCATTATATTACTTGAAATAAGTTTGGCGAGGAATATGAGATAAATGTTGTGTACGCTTGGATCTATGGAAAATAATTCTCTTCCCTTTACATTTTTCTTTAGGTGCATCTTTTTAAAGAGTTTTTATTTGTGTTGTTCATCTTTTTGTTAATGTCATGATTCACTCATCATATCTTTTAGGATGTTGAATTCAAATTTATCTTTTAGATCAGCGAGAGAGTGAAGAGAAGAGAAAGTCCACACCTGATTGGGAGAAATGAGATGTTGGCAGGACTCTCTCTCATTTTATTAATTAAAAACGGAAGTTACAAATGAGGAAAGCCCCAAAATGTCCCATTTATATGGTGAAGCCTTCTTTATAGAACATAGAATAATTAAAATGTAAAAATTACACATTTAACCTTATTTTTAAAAGATTAGTAAAGAATATTTTAGTCTTATTATTT
Source organism: Phalaenopsis equestris (assembly GCF_001263595.1). Classification (NCBI taxonomy): domain Eukaryota; kingdom Viridiplantae; phylum Streptophyta; class Magnoliopsida; order Asparagales; family Orchidaceae; genus Phalaenopsis; species Phalaenopsis equestris. The sequence goes on from NW_018164816.1 coordinate 711,082, forward strand.
TGGTTGTTAGTTTGTCTCGGGATATGTGGAGATTATTTTTAAATATACAAAATAAAATACAAGCCACTGCATCATGCAATCATTAGGCTGCCTAATTAACTAATCACCCTAAGAAGTTCTAAGCACACCTTGTCAGGGAGGTCACCTGCCTCCCACCAGGCCTCGGCTTCTGTTTGCAGGCCTAATATTCTACTAAAAAATAGTGATTAATTAAAGCTCAATTAACTATACTTAAAAGTAATAAACCGGAGGATTAAAGCCAGTAAAGTCTGATAACCCCAGGCGTGACAACAAGAAATACCTCTTCAAAGCTGGACCCAGTAATAATCATCATGTAGCATGTGATATGGAATAATTATTCTAACTTAAATTAACCTTAGTGGCAAGCGATTGTTGGGGGGCAAGGTATTGCTTAATTGCTTATAACTTACATTTTAAGGGGATTGGTGGCCCAGCTGTTGGGAAATAGCAGTGGATTAGTGCACATAGATTAATATTTTACTGTCTTGATTTATATGTTATGGTAAAATGCTTTTATTATTTTTTTTTAATTTATTTACCTATCAAAATTACATAATCAATGCTAATAGAAAGGTCATGTAGGCCAATGTTTAAACCAGTTATTTTTATCAAAAATTGATTAGGATTATTTCCAATTGTGAATGTATCTGTGAGAGTGGTGATGGGAAAAATTATTCTATACGGAAATGCATGCGGTGTCTGATCTCCACCATTGATCATCAGCGAAGATGTATTTCGGTGGGCCCCATTTTAAATTTAAAAAAACGATGTGATCAACGGTGGAGAAATGCATGTGGTGTCCGTATGGAATAATTTTTTTGATGATGGCGCGGCGGTGAAAGATAAAATGATAATTTATAATTAAGGGAAAAACTTTAAACTGTTTTATTGCCTAGCATCAAAGATCTATGTTAGTTTTCTCGTTCAAAATTGGTATGTTGTAAATGAATGAAAATTTATAGATAGTGGATGAGGTTGTCATACTATAATGCATTTTTCAGGCTAAAACATGTGCATAAGATTTTCACTATAACTTTCGTTTCATGTTGAAAAGGTCTAGTAAACATGCATGGATGTACTATTAGTCAATTGTAATAGTCGCCTATTAAATAAATTTATAGATAATGTAGAACAGTGTCAATTTTTTGTCATCATAAAATGGGTAAATATCTTAAGATAATATTAAATACCCATACTTTGAAATGTGACAACAAGTGTTTTGAGATGCTTAATGACTCACTATTTAGTTCAATCATAAAGGGTTCACTTAATCAATTTGGTATGCATAGGTTGAATTTTAGGGTAGAAACAAATAATGGGAACTCCACATCACACGAAGCCTTTAGTTCTAAACCACATTCATATGATTATCAAGTTAGTGCAAGTGATATATTTCACAAGTAGTGGAATGAATTTGAAAAAGCACCAAATATGCAATCAATTAGAGTTTTTTTCTCTTTAAGAACAAAGGTAAATTATCACTTATGGGACAGTTGCAAGTACAATTTGTATTTATCAATAGTTGCTCATAAGATGGATGATAAATTTGAGTTTAAAATTTCAAGTTTGCCCTAACCATTAGACAGAATGATAAAAAAGCTTTGGCCAAAGGTTAATTAAATGTCGTCTATGTCAATAATTGTATATTATTCTCAAATGATAAGATTTAATTATTACTAGAAAGCTGTAGACATCCTTGATTAAAGAAAAAAAATAACATTTTCTTTGGTTGGTAAAAATATATGTCATAAGCAGCTACGTTCACTACAAGAATTTAGCTTATATTTGACAGATTATTGCTGCTAGAGATTATTTAAAATCCGTCGGTAACTTTATTTTCAATGGCTTAACTACGGCTTACTTGACCTAACAAAAATATTTTTCAATAATTCATTTACCGACAGAATTAGCTACTGTTTCTTTTAAACCAATTGTTTTCTGAATCGCTTATTCGATAGTCTATTGAACAACCGTTGAAACTCATCCAGACGGTCATAAAGTCATCGACAAACTGTAGCATCAGAAAAATAAATAAATCTCATTTATCAACACTATAATTTACACTACAAGAAAGCTGTCCATCTTTTACGGTCTAATTTCGTCAGTTATCGACAGAAAAACTATCGCTTATTACATTTTTGATCGTTTAGCTATTGTTTTAAGATTGTAGCTAAAACTTACCAATAATTTTTTAACCGACAGATATTATGATCACTTTACTTTCCAGACGTCTTACCTGTGCAATGTAATCGTCGCTTTTGAATAATTCAGAACGAACAGGCCACTTTCGGTTTTGTTAATGAACGGTAACACAGTCAAAAATTAGGGACTGGTGAACTGTTGAAAATTGTTGTGTCGTTGTTTTTATGATGCAAGTATTTTGTTGGTTTGTTGTCGAGGGTGTGTTAGTTTTGTTAACTGATGAGAACAACATCGGCAAATAGCGGATAATAAACGATCAGAAAAGTGTCGTTGTCGTAGTTTTTATGACCAGGTGTTCCGTCAATTTAGTGTCAATGGTGCATCAGTTTAGTAATCCACGATGAGGCCACTGGTTAGTCGTCGGTTTGTATAGAAGCATTCTCCGTCGAAGTCTCATCGATAACTCGATGTAAATTTAACTGACGGTATGGATCATCGGTTATGACAACCAATATTTGAATAGTCATCTCAACACTGTTCAATAAGAAAATATCCACTCAAATATTCAACATAATCATATATAGGTGGAATGAAAAATATCCCCACTAATCCACCTCCTCATAATCCTCCACCTTCTTCTCCTCCTCTAATGCTTCCTTGCTACGCTGCTTCGCCCACTGCTGAAATACATCTAACTCGGCCTCCAACTTGGCCACCATATTTGCCTCCCACTCTATCCTCATTTGACCGAAGCATGCCTCCATCTCAACAACAAATGAAGCAACACACCTGGAGACCGCCTCCTCCTGTGTGGTAGACGTAGAAGCTGTAGATGCACTGGTGTAGGGGTGAGCGTCGTAGGCAAACACCTATGACCTAAGCCCATATACTTGATCCTTCTTCATCCCTCTAGCAACCTCCTTCCACAAGTCATACTCGGATGAATCACAATCTCGGATCGTAATACTGTCTGATGCTTAGGATCAACTCTCCTTCAGTTGCTTGTATCTTTCCTACAAAAAAAGTACTTACATATAGTTAGAGAAAACATGGTGAAATATCAATTAGTTTAGCTACCTGGGTCACTGATACCCTCCCAGTTCAGGCGCACTTGCACATTGGGGTTTCACACAAGTATGCATTTTGTATCAATAATATTAGATTTGTGAGTCTGGAATATCAATCCCAAAGGGACTCAGATAGTTATACTAAAAAAAATTTCTAGCTTACTAGGTTTAGTTCTTAGCCTGAAAATAAAGTTAATTTTTTTTATGATTACTAGTCCTACTGAATTACCACTTACCTTATTGGTTTACTCCTAAAGCAATTCTACTAAATATATTTAAACTGGTGAAAATCAAGATATAAAGCTACCCTACCTTGCAACATCTAAGTGGTGTGCAGGAACAGAATACTTTGAATTACAAATGTTGCTAATGACAAATAGGGGCAGTCTCTTCTTTACCCTCTCTCGAGTGTATAAAGAAGTTTGGTTAAACTAGTTTTAACTCCTTAAACCCCAATTTGAACCCGTCAAAGATTATTTTCCTATATATTTGCATTGTTCTTTGGACTACTTCTGCTTCACACACTAGTTCGATGTGACTATTTTAATTATTCCTACATAGCTCTCCCGAGTCATTATGAATCACAATGAATTTTAACTAATCACTTGGTCAGAGTGAAAATTAAATTAAGTCTTGAAGAATACTCATCACATTAAAGAGTATAAACTAATTTTAAAAGCATTCTACTATTCCTACGCAACCTATTTATTCATCACAAGAGAAAGGTAAGAAGAACTACTCACAATGCATGGAAGAAACACAATAAAATATTTTTTAAATAAAGTAAATCCATAGAATTGCAATTATAGAAAAGTACAATACAAAAGGTGCATAATATTTAGTTTTTTCCCCTTTACAAAATGTTCTAAATGTCTCCCCAAAGGATCTCCTAATCCTTGTTGCAATGCTGAGAATCTTCTCTCCAATAAAACTCTCAGTCCTCACCAATATCTCAATACAATAATAAAAAAAAATACAAGTTACTACCCTAAGAACTCCTAAGTATTTCCCATAGGATTTCTGAAGTACTTAGCCTTCTTCTCCCCCTCTTCTTCCCTCTTTTACTTCACCAAATATGCCAATATATGTCCAACATAATTCCCTGAATCGAGTCAAGAAAATTGTTGGAACTGCCTCAGACAGTTCTGGAGTCTAGGCTTCACAGAGTTGGCGCCTTATCGCTAAAATCTCTATCTGGTCGGTTGGGTTCTAGCGCCTAGGCACCCAAGTAAGTGGTGTCAACGTGCTCTGGTGTAGTGCCTAAGCGCCTAAAGGCTAGTACTTTGGTTCCAGTCACATGGTCTTCCCTTAGCTCCATGTCACCTCTGCTTAGCTTCGTTTCTTCTCTACTTTGTTCCAACTCTACTACCTATTGTACCTTCAAGAAAAATGCAAAAATACTCTTCTTTAAAGTGCAATTTCATCCATAAATAGATGCAAAAGGGAAAGGAAATTAAGCATGCTTTAAGCCATATCAAAATCCCACAATATTAAATGTTACTTGTCCTCAAGTAACACTAGAATTTTAAAATCAATTTCATTAATTTGAGGGAGTGTGTTTTATTAAAATTTTCTACAATTTTAATTCAGGGAATACATAAATTAAATTTTGATTAACTCTAGTAAACAAATCTATCTCTAGGGTATAAGTAAACCTTTCATCTAACTCAGAAAACTTGATTATTTATTCAATATAGAAAGGAGTAAATGCTTGCTAACTTAAGTATTTTAGATCGTGTAAAAATAGAATAAATTGCTTCATTTAAAAAAAATCTTAAATACTCACTTTGAATACACATAAGCTTAGGAATGTAATTTGTTTCAACTTTATCAAGAATATGATGAAACCAATTTTTATAAGAATTTTCCTCAAGCTTCTCCTCGATATTTTCTTTTAATCTTTTTTTTTTCTTGCTTTAGGATGTTTATTTTTAATCCTTAGCTTTATTTTAAGGAGGATTACTATATCTAGATAGTGTTTTACTAGTTTTGAATTTCACTTTTAACCCTCTAAAGTGAAACCTATCACACTCTCTTTCACTTTCTTAAAATTTTTCAAAAAAAAAAATGTAATAATTATACTTTATGATTTTATTGGAGACTAAATTCTCATGAAGTGTTTATCTAAGAATACTTAAGTTAACAAATATAAACTATTTTTCTACCAGTTAAACTATAAGTTCACTACACACCAGACTAGACTGATTTACATGGAATAAAAAATAAAAATACTATGTTTTCCTTAATCCAAATTGCAATAATTTCAACTTAACACCACATACCTCAAATTTATATCAAGTCATAACAATTTTTTAACACAAGTAATAGAGGACAAATAAATTTAACCATTTAAAACACTTTCTCACCCCCCCCCCCCCCCATTGAAAACCTGTAAAACATGAATATAAGTAAGGAGAAAAATTAGCATAGAAGTACATCCTACTATACGTGTCTTTCTCAAACAATTACAAATATACATAAGAAAGAACTAACAGATTGTAGTACATAAATCACAGCTAAACATGATTAACATGAAAGTATACGAGAAATAATTAAAATATTACAATAAAAAATTTTTAACATGTGTCAAGAGAAAGAATAAATGAATCCAGAAGTACAACCATACCAAAGCAACATAGAATAATAGATCTAGTACATCAAAAACATAAAAAGTAAATACAACAACACTACAATAGAGAAAATAAAGAATCTCTAGTACGAAATCCTTCATCATACCAATAAACAATAAGCACTAAAGATAAAGGGGAATCACTCATCCTCTTTCTCATCTTGTCTCCCCTCTCCACTTCCACATCTTCAATGGAATCTCTTATCATTAAACTACCAGATGCTTATAGATAATTTTTGTAAGGATTATCCTTTGGACAAGATTGTTCCTATTATATTGTCTTATGTGTTGATAATCTCAGGTATATCCTTATCCTATAAGGTATACACCTTTAACAGCTCAAATGAAAAGGTACTCAAGCTCCATAAATGGCTGGTTTATTGAAGCACCTAAATAGAAGAACCAAGAAAAATATAGGAGATAAAGAATTGAGATGGAATTGTCTTATGTCCAAAATCAACAAGTCTCTAGTAAATCCTTAAGTTTGATTGAGAACTAAGATGTAGAGGATTTGGTTTATCCTAATACTCCCAGAGAACATATAAAACTCTAGTCACAATGTGAAGACATAGGAATCACCTCTCTCAAACCACGCTAAAAATAAAGTGATCAAATCACAATCTTAAACTTCAACACACATACAAACAATTCACACCACAACAAACAATAACACAACACACTAGATATAAAAATAAATTTTGGTTGTCTCCCAAGAAGCGCTTGGCTTAACGTCATCAGCTTGACGAATCCAAAATTTACTCAGGTTGACCTAACATTAAAACTTCACTAATCATAGGCCTATTACCACCTTAGTAAGGTTTAAGTCTATGTCCATTCACTTTGAATATTCTACCACTTTGAGGATCCTTAATATCAATAACACCAAAATGATACACTTTAATTATAGTAAATGCCCCCGAATACTTGGACTTTAGTTTTTCGGGAAATAATTTCAATCGTGTATTATATAGTAAAACTTTTGTCCAGCCTTAAAATCTTTCTTATAAATCTTATGATCAAGCCACTTTTTCCTTTTCTCTTTATAAATTCTTTCATTTTCATAGGATTCTTATCTAATTTCCTCGAGTTCATTTACTTGCAATTATCTCTTCTCTCCAACTTATTTCATATTATAATTGAACTCATTAATAACCCAATAAACATTATGTTCTAATTCAACTAGTAAGTGAAAATCTTTACCAAATATGAGTCTATATGGAGATATTACTATAGAAGTTTTGTAAGCAGTCTTATAGGCCCACAATGCTTCATCTAATCTCATAGACCAATCCTTCCAGCTAGGATTGACATTTTTTTTCTAAAATTCTTCTGATTTTCCTATTAGATACCTCCGTTAAACTACTCAATTGAGGATGATAAGTTATGGCTATCCCATGCTTAATTCCATACTTAGTAAATAATGTCTCAATTTCTCCATTCTTAAAGTGGTTTCCCCCATTACTAATGATTACTCTAGACATATCAAATCAACTAAAGATATTCTTTTTTAATAATTTAGGTACACTTTAAGCATCATAATTTGGAAGTGCTACTACTTCAATCTATTTTGAGACATAGTCCAAAACTATCAAAATATATAAATTCCCTAAAGATGGTACGAAGGGACGCATAAAATCTAAAGCCCACACATAAGAAATATCAATCTCCAAAGTGAAAATCAGAGGCATTTCATCTCGCTTCAAAATATTGTCTATCTCTGGCATTTATCTCAAGTTTTTATATATAATTTCACATCTCTAAATAGTGTAAACTAATAAAATTTAGATTGCAAAATCTTACAAGCAGTTTTATCAACTCCAAAATGTCCCCCAAATTCAAAATCATGACATTTCTTAATAATTTTTAGGGTTTCTTCTAAGGATACACATCTTCTAATTATATGATCCTTACATTTTTCTATAAAGATACGGGTCATCCCAAAAGTAATTTATGGCGTCACGTATAATTTTTTCCGTTGATGATATGTCATGTCATAAGGCATTATATCACTAATTATGAAGTTTATTATGTCATCATACCATGGAATGTGCCACTCATTAATAATAAACAGTTGCTCATCAAGAAAATTTTCATTAATTTCACTTTCATAAGTATATGAATCTCTTTGATTCAATCTTGATAAGTGGTCTGCTATTTAATTATTAGAACCCTTCCTATCTACTACTTTGATATCAAATTCTTGCATCAAAAAGACTCATCAAATCAATCTTGGTTTAGCATCCTTTATTGACATGAGATATCTAATATCAGAATAGTCAGTATGAATAATTCATTTTATTTCAATCAAATATTGCCTAAATTTATCAAAAGCTTATACTAAATCAAATAACTCTTTCTCAAAAGTAGTGTAATTAATTTGAGCTTCATTAAGTGTTTTATTGACATATTATATAGTCTTAAACATTTTATCACGTTTTTGTCCTAAAACTGCTCCAATAGCACAGTCACTGGCATCACACATTAGATCAACTAGTTTCCCTCGGTTAGGTGAAATAGTCATAGAAGTAGTGACCAATTTATTTTTAAGAATATTGAAGGCATTCAGTAATTAATGTTTGATATTAAATATGTCATCATTTTCTAAGAGATGCATAGAAATTTGGCAATTTTATAAAAATTCTTTATATATCGGTGATAGAATCCAACATGTTCTAGAAGGCCTCTAACTCCCCTCGCAGTAGTAGGAGGTAGTTTATCAATTAGTTGAATATTTTTTGGGTCTACTTCCATGCATTTTGTAGATATTTTATGTCATAATATGATTCCTTCTAAAACCATAAATTGACACTTCTCCCAATTGAGAACTAAGTTGGCTTTTTCGTATTGTTTCAACACCTTCGCTAAATCATCTAAACATGAATCAAATGATGGTCGAAACACTAAAAATTTATCCATAAACTCGTCAACTCCTTTCTCAGTTAAGTCACAAAATATATACATCATATACCTTTAAAAAGTAGCAGATGTGTTTCATAACTCAAAAGGCATTCTTTGAAAAACAAAAGTACCATAAGGACCTGTAAATGTTGATTTTTTTTATCCTCAAAAGCTATAGGTACTTGATGATACCCAGAATATCCATCTAGAAGGCAAAAACATGGATGATCAGCTAGTCTATCCAACATCTTATCCAAAAAAGGTAAAGGAAAGTGATCTTTCCTAGTGGAAGAATTTAATTTTCTATAGTCTATACATATTTTCCAGTCAGTGACAGGTATAGTTGGAATTAGTTCATTTTGTTCATTTATGGTTACTGTCACTCCTCCATTCTTAAGAACATAATGAATAGAGCTAATCAGACACTATCTGATATATGATAGATAATATCTAAATCGAGTCATTTTCAATATTTCCTTTTTGACAAATTCTTTCATAATCGGATTTAATCTCCTTTGAGGATCTGCCGAGGATTTATGATCATCTTCCATCAGGATTCTATACATACAAATAAAGGGACTAATCCCCTTTAAACCTGTTATGGTTCATCCGAAAGATTTTTTATAATTCCTAAGAATATCCATTAATTTCTTCTCTTGTAAATTCTTCAAATGAGGATATGATAACTGGTAATGTAAATGACTTCTCTAAGTAAGCATACTTTAAGTGTGAGGGAAGCAACTTCATCTTAAGTTTAGGGGGTTTCTCAATAGAAGAAATAAGAAGTTTACTAGTTTTTATCATCTCTAGAATCTCAAACTTCTCCTAAAATTTTTTTGAATATTCAGTAATCAATAAATATGATTCGTCCCGAAAGTATGTGACTTCCTCATCATCCAAATTTGTCTATACTGATTTAACTTCATAACTTTCTTAGAAATGGCTACTACACAAATAATCAATTAAGTCCATCCAATAGCACACATCTTCATTTCCTTTAGAAGGATGTTTTATAGATTTTAGTACATTAAATGCAACTTCTTGATCATTTACTATCATATTTAATTCACCTTTTTACACATCTATCATAGCTCGTCCAGTGGCTAGGAAATATCTACCTAAAATGATTGGAATTTCTTTATCTTCCTCCATATATAACACAATTAAATCAATAGGAAAGATAAATTTATTCACCTTGAAGAAAATATATTTTATAACGCCCTTTGGATAAGTGATTGATCGATCATTTAGCTGAAGAGTTACTGTAGTCGGAGGCACTTCTCCTAATCCTAACCTTCTGAAGATAGAAAATGGCATTAGTTTTATATTTGCTTCATGTTCACATAAAGCTTTTCTAAAAAATATTTCTCCTATTGCACAAGGAATAGTAAAGTTACTAGAATCCTTAAGTTTCAGATGAAGCTTCATCTGAATAATAGTGTTGCACTCTTCACTGAGCATAATTGTCTTGTAATCTCCAAACTTCCTCTTCTTATTAAGAATGTCTTTCATGAACTTCACATAATTGAGCATTTGCTCCAGAGCCTCAACAATAGGAATATTCATAGTTATCTTCTTAAATAATTCCAAAAACTTTGAAAATTGTTGATCCAAATTCTGCTGTTCAAGTCCTTAAGAAAATGAAAATGGTGGTTTTTATAAGTTAATCTTAGTTGGAGAGACTGATTTTTCTAAATCATTAGAGATATTCTCCAAAGGTTTTTCAATTTCCAATGTCTCCTTCTCAACATAATTTTTTTTTCAAACTACATCCTCCAACTCTCTTCCACTCCTTAATTGGACAACTTTCACATGCTCACTATTCTTTTCCATAGGGTTTCTCTCAGTGTTGCTAAGAAGAGTTCCTTGGGATCAATTTCTAAGGGAGTTGGCAATTTGTCCCAACTGGTTTTTTATGTTTTTTCTAGTCGCATCTTGACTTTACAGTTGATTCCTGTAGTATAACCTCCTCCCAAAACAACCTTTTCTCCTTAAATTGTGAATTAGAGTTAAATCCTAGAGGATAAGAAGGTCTATAATTAGTACTACTCTGGTTATTCCAATTTACTAAAGGATTTGTCTGGCTATTTCCCTTTTGTCGGTATCCCCCACCAGAATTGTTATTCTTATTAAAGTTAGGATGGTTCTTTTAACCTGGGTTATAGAATTGGAACATGGTTACTAGGTTTGGTATTAATTGCATTTAAGGTCTCAAATGATGAAGAACTAGCATCAACAATTTGTTCAAATGAATTTTCCTCAATTGCTAGAGGTATTTGGGGTTGTTTGATCTAGCTTCTTTGATATTGCTGCTACATGAGAAATTAGAATTGACAACACATTTGTATCATACACACTGCTACCTTCCTAGAATCACTCTTTCAGAATGTCATTGGAAATTGTTAGTTTCCATCTCTTCAATCAAAGAGTAAGCCTCATCAAATGACTTGGACATGAGTGAACTACCAACAACAATATCAATAACAGATCTAAGAGATCCTATTAAACCATTGTAAAAAGTCTGAATAATTGACCAATTGAGCAGAGCATGATATGGACACTCCCTAAGAAGTTCCTTAAACTGTTCCTATTCCTCATAAATCGACTCACCTTCTAATTTACAAAATGAAGTTATATCATTCCTAAGTTTACTAGTTTTGAAAGTGGGAAATACTTAGCTAGAAATTTTTGGGCTATGTCACCCCAATACATATATAATACTGAAACAACAATTTTCACATAAAAAGGAAACTTAAAAATTACAAATCTCATGAAGGGGAGACTCAAGATAGAAAAAATTTTACCTAGGGGATTGAAAAGAGGATAGCTCAGTGAAGCTGCAATTTTGCCGATGGAACACGCTTGAGATCTCGGACTGCTCAAAGAAGGAGAAGTCGTGCCATTTTTGTCGGAGCTATGGAGCAATGAAACATATATGGAAGACTGAATGAGGCTCTCTATCATGGAGAAATTGTATTTTTGGGCACTTGCGATGATGTTGCATTGGATTGCGTTGACGTTGCGTTGGATAAATTCCAACCCAAATTCTATAGTGTTAGCCTTACCGTCAACTACTTTGATGCTATTAAATGAATATAATGCATCAAAAAATTACTGACGTAAAGTGCAACACAAACTGTTTACGTCAACATGTTGTCAACGCAAACTGAGATGCAAACTATATGTGTCGATAAATTGTCAATGCAATGTTCCTCACGAATAATTAACATTCAAGTTCGTTGTAAGTCGGACCCAAATCTAATGTCATTATTTGCATAAAAAATTAACGATCTCACATAGTGACACTAATTTGCAAGTTTCCTTTAGTGTTCCCTTAAATGACTTTGGATTTTCATCCCTAATATTTGTCATATTCTTCTTTAATACATTACACTTATATATATTTCTTCATGGTGGTTATATTTAAATTTATATATAGACTATTCAAATCTCATTCACCCATTATCAGCTTTTTGCTCTAGCTTCTTTTTTATTCTAAATAGTCCCCTTCATTTTGCACTACACATGCTCATTTATTTATAAGTTTGATTAATCCAATGCATCCTTAAGATTTACACCCCTGCTAAACTTTATTAATATCATGTGGTTAATCTAAGAAAATCACGAACCATTGTGTACAACCCACTATGATTAAGCCATTTGCACCAACATTTATTATGTTATTTTTAAACATTATATCCTTTATGGCCTCTGGACTCTTCTTTGACTGAAAATTTTCCAAGAATAAAGTTTTTTTTTTCTTAAATGAGTTTTGTTCCAATTATTGTTGCTAAATGTGTGAATGTACATTATAGCTAATAAAGTAGATGTTTAACTATTATTAATAATACTAATTCCCATCATTAAATAATTCTAACTCTTATCATAGGTAATATTTTTAACACTTGATGTCACCACCAATTACTTCAACCATCAATCCCACCATGATTATTTCCTATCATCGCTATTGCAGTAAAAAAGAATGAGTTTTCATGCGATGAAAATGACATAATTTTATCGAATTTTAAAGTACAAATAAGAGGTATTCTTTTTAATTGATGTTACTAACTTAGGATCCACATAAAACTATAATATATGCAAAAAAATGAAAATAAGATGAAAGAGTAAAGGAAATAAAACTTTAAAGGGAAAATTACATACATAGCAATCAATTCTTATGGATTTACCTATATCACGTCAAAACTTTTATTTTTACACACAAATCACTTTACCTATGGATGAAAAGATGGATTTGACTATTAAAATGTGAGAATGAGTGCTACTTTTCATATGATGTTTGTAATTATGAAAGTTTATGTGTGAGATAAATAAATATGAAAATTTTGAGCGCTATGCATGTAAAAGCTCCAACTTTAATTAACAAAGTGGTAGTAAGAGCTTTTATAAATTTAACTTTAGTTTTAAAATTGCATAAATTGTCATTAAAGAGTAGAGAAATAATAAGGGGCCGGTGCTTGAAGCAACTATTTATTTTAGTTTTTAGTCCAAAAATTATCTATCAAGTTTTTTTGTGGCAAAAAAATAAAATTTTAATGATCTTATGCTATCACTTAATGCAAAGGTAACCATGCTCCCTAAGCCTAAATTAATTTTTTGAAGCTACAGAAAATCATGATTGGAGTTGAGTGCCTTGATTAAAGGAATTGCTTCTTGATTTTATAGGGATTTCCGATTGAATATTGACTTAAATGTGCTGTTGGCAATTCCTTATTCTCTTCATTTCTTGTGAGGAGAAGTTGTTGAGATGAAATTTTACCAAATTGAGATAAACTCCCATGATATTTGGGAAGGACTTCATTAGGACTTGTTGGACTTGGTATATGTAATGATGTTGTTGTGGTATAGTTGTCAAGGTTTATGTTAATAAATTAAGGAGAAGAAAAATAATAATTGATATAAATCCAGATGAACACACAGAGATTTACGAGGTTCAGAAAAGATGTCTACATCATTGGGAGCAGAGCGGCGACTCACTTTTCAATATTCAGAAAAGAGTACAGAAAATACAGAATCCAACTCACCTTGCGTTACAAACATGACATATACATAACTCTATAGTACAATATGTAATTGCTTAAATCACCCCGATACCAAATCACGCGGTGTTGCCCCCGCACCCCCAACTCACATAATGAAACTCCCCTGATTGGACAGATTCTTACGCTCCACTCCGCTCGTGAGCTCCGCTCTGCTCCAACGTTTGTCCCATTTATACTATATGAGCCATATCTAACAAATCTACACCTTGGTGAATATCCAGCCCCTTAAGGAGAAATACATATATCCAACAAATCTCCACCTTGGCGAATATCTAGCTCCTTAGGAGAAATATATCATGGAGTTTATTATGCACCAATGTGGGTTGGGCCACCACGCTTCCGCTGTGCCCTCGCTGATCCTCCCAACCCACTAAATTCCAAGAGACACAACTCTTTAATTCCAAGAGACATCTCTTCATTTCAAGAGACTTCAAATTCTGGTATTATGAGCTATACCTAACAGTTTATGCCCACATTATTAGTTAGTAGTCTTCTCTCTTATATGTAGAACGATGGACTAACGTCATGAGTAACTTGAAGATAATCGGCTTGTCATTGTTCCACATGCACTCATTTCATCACAATTCAGTTTGACAATATTTTATTAATGTCTTTTTTATGTACAAAAAATACATTGTTCAAAATATAGGACCTACAGTAATGTAATAAGTTAAGCTTAATTGACATTTTACGTTTTCTTTTTTCTTTCTCTGATATTTCTTGTAAAAATTTTATTATCGACAATTAGTTGCTTAGAACTTATCTATTTGTGCTTGTACATGATTTTTGTACAACATAAATACAATAAGCATCATATATGCAGCCGAGAATGCTTAGACATACAAAATTAACAATCTATTTTTTTCTTGATACAAAATTCAAAACTAATATTAAAATTAATCAAAATGGCATTTCTCTTCTCATCTCTTGTCACTCAATAGTGGAGGGGTGGTGGTTGTCCCTTAGAAGAATTGAGGAGGGCGCATCCAACCTTGTAGAGGGACGAAATGGTCGGTTGTAATGGAGCCCAACTCTGAGAGACAAGTCCGCGAGTAAACAACAATGATGATAACACATCATAAAAAATGGCGAGAGGGAGGGCATGGTCCCGAAAGGCTGTAAACAGTACCTGAGTGCGGACCAGCTCAGATTTTTGTTCATTACATTGGAAAAAGCATTTTGTTGTATATTTTGTGGGAAGTTCTTAGAGAGTTCAATTTTGCCATAGCTTAGAGGGACTAATGGCTTGCACTCTTTATGCTTGAGAAGCGTTATTTGGGAGACACCTCTAAGGGATATGGCAAAAGAAGGAGAGGGAGAGAGGAGAACAAAGAGCAATAACAGAAAATTAAACAGTAAAATTAAGTAACATTTATTCATGAAACGAGTCTTCTATTTATAGGAATGGAGCAAGTGTGTATATTTACATTTTTTACCTTGTAATACATAGATACCGAGGAGGTATATTAGTCAATACATGCGTTTACGTTGGGAGCACAAATTGTAGTTCTGTCGGATTCGACCAGATGGGGTCGGGAGCTCATGGTGGCTCCCGTTCGGCCTTTACCATCCAACTTTTATGGTTCAGACGTCTATACATTAAATTACAAAAACAATTGTCGGTTGACTCCAAGAGAGTAGTTGAGTCTAGTTCTTTTAAGGATTATTTTCCTTCCGGCTTGCAAGAGTCGCCTGACTAGATATGAGATTATGGATCATCTCTGGTGGGTCTCGGGGCACCACGTCGCCTCATCTGTCGGCCATTGGATCCCTTTAAGATTCTTACTGACACATTTTTTATGTATATGTTTAAGTTCTATGATTCTCTTATTCCTTATAAAGGCGGTTGCGATAATGAAAAGGGAATCTGATTTTCAAAACATTAATTGTATTTATGACTAGTAAATAAGCAATAATTGACTATTCCTGGATTTTCATACCAGACCCCCTATAAAAGTGACTTTTCTTTCACGTGGTTCCTTGGGCTAATCCTCATCTTCTCAGTTGCTCTGATTATGGAGGGTGTACAACTTCCCAAGTCAGTCAAGTTAAATGAGGAGGCTCGTGCTATAGTATTTCAGGTAATGAAGAAGCGGTCTAAATCGGCTTATAGGGGTGAACGACCCGACTAACGTGTAGTGGCCAAGGCAATGACTTTTGAACCAGTGGTCGAAGTGGGATAATTGAATTTGTTAATGATCGTCCTGTAGGGGGTTATTGGATGATAGAGGTAGGTTTTCCCATGAAGAAGCGTCATACAGTGGGTTAGATCCATCTAGATGATGGGCAAGCAGAATAGTCGACTCGCCCTTCAATTTTTCCCGAACTTGTGAAAGGATAGGATAGAGGGCCAGTTTTGATATTGATACCGCCAGAGGACTGACTACAAATGATCAAGGGGTTGTCTCCGATCATTCTCTGACAAATGCTTCCCAACATGTTTTTTAGCCCCCGCCGGCAAGGCAAGAGACTGGGAAGAAGCATGTTCCTTCACCACGTCAAACATAAACAGGATGGTGGGACCTTCTTTAGGCTATTGCAGAGTGTGATGCTGCTGAGGCTAGTTTTGTAGCGAACCCGGGGTCCACAAAAGGCTCCAGGCATTCTAAAGGACTGCTCGGGGATGAATCGATGTGTTTGACGGTTGACCCGATAGGAGTGGTTGGAGTGTTGGATCCGTCCATCTTGGCTAAGCTTCGTCCTCATGAGGTTGAGATCCCCTCAGCTCAAGGAACCGATCGCCTTCAGCTCCGTGATGTGCAGCCAGAAAAGTTTGAGGTTTTGATCTCCCAACTTTTTATTTTGTTTGTTGGATCGTGTCGAGATCAATGCAGACTTTCATGTCCATGATTATTATCAGTCTGAAATGACGTGGCCGAATGAGAGAGCTTGGCGGGTCGACTGAAGTGAGGTCGTCGACTATTGGATTGCCTCAACATCTATGCAAACCTTTTTTATTATAGATGTATAGAATTTTGTTATACTTCGTAGCTATAAATTCTAACTTCTTACTTACAATGGAATACCAAAAATAAATATATTAAATAAACTACTTCAAATCCATAATATGGTTTTGTTCGATCATCACAATGTCTAATTATCTTAGTTATGTTAGATTAAGTTTTGATTATGGATAAAAAAAATCATTTTAAAAATCTAAATAAGGTTAAAGCGCTTCAAATCTAAGGTCACATTCAAGTTCAATAAATTTTTTTTTAAAAAAAAGGAACTTTTTGGGGAAAAGAAATGAATTTAAGACATAATATCCTAGACAAAATTTAGTATAGAATACAAGAATACTTTCCTTAAAATCTAAGCTACTTCCTTCCATCAACTTGGCTAAGATACTTTATCATTCCTTTCAATGAAACACTCAAAACTTGCCAAAAAAATACTTTTATAACAAAATATATCATATTATAAAATACATAAAGCTACCTTTCCATACAAAACTAAATATTATTATTATTATTGTTATTATTATTTAAACTAACAGAGGAGCTTTGTGGCCATCATTTCCATTTTTCCTTTTTGGCTACATGGAGGACGGTGAGACATCTTTAAGAAGCTACGAACCACCGTTGCGGCTTCTCCGTTACCGTTGGGAGGGAGAGAAAAGGTGGTCACTGTCGGTGGCCGGTGAAGCAAGCGGCGGTTGCGGCCAAAGGCGCTGCCTTTTTTCCCGGCACTACCGCCATTGCTTCTCCATCTCAAACCTTTTCCTGCAATTCTTCTCGCCTTTTACACCGAAAGAGAGAGCTTAGAGATAGATATTTATAAACCAGATTACATCCTCTTATTTCTATTCTTCAAATTCATTTGCTACAATCGAAGTGAAAATGGAAGGAAGGCTTTAAATTAAGGTTAGATCATATATAAAAATCTCATCTTTATCTCTGTTTCTCTCTCATTGTGCATTTAACCTCTCTCTCTCTCTCTCTCTAACGCCCACACATAATATTATTGATACTTCTGTGTATCAGAGCATTTCAGATTTTGGATATATGGTATGATTCATTACGGCTAGCACTACAGATGGACTTCATTTTTGTGATTGTTTGAGATTTTTTATTGAAGAAACTCAAGACGTGGGATCGAACTTCTTCAGCGCTGTAGCAATAAAGGTATTCTTCCTCTAATTGCGCTTCTCTCTATTTCTCGAAAAAATTTTGCATGTAGCGCCGCGTATGTCAGGGAGGTTACTTAGAGGGTATTGGGAGATTATATCTGCGTTATACTCATGTAACCTCCCTGTAATCTACCTGTATCTTCTAGTAAATTTCGCGCTTCTGTTTTCATATATTTCTCACTCTAATCTAAATGCTAAAAAGGTAATGTTTTGGTCATCTAAAAATAAAAATTTAGGTGGATTTTCATAATGTGATGCTAATCTTTTTTAAGATAAAGCATTACTTTAATACTAAGCATATGCACATACAAAACATAAATATTCTCAAGTTTGTGAGTTTACTTCTTATTTAATAACACAACACAAACTATTAGCCAAGAAAATTGAGGTAAGATTTTAAGGGATTGTAACTAAAAAAATTCTAGATGTGCTTGCAATATGATTAACACGAAATCATATTGATATAAATAAATACTGATATATAGCAATGTAGGAAAAAATAATATAAACATGATGCATTATAATTATAGAAGCACATTAGACTATTTGATTAAATCATAGATATATTTTTTGAAAAGGATAAATGTTTATCTCATAGTTACTTTATGATGATTACAATATTTTAATAATTGACATAAGAATTAAGAGAATTCGTCGGCACTGTTTTCGCTCGGCCTTGAATTGACAATTAATAATTTTGAAATTGAGAAGCATGTCATTTGAGCCAGAACTTTTTGATAAAAGTAATAAATGATTAATTTTTAATATATATATATTTATGATTTTTAATGCTAGAATTATTTGTATATGTACATGTTTTGGCGCTGCCTTAATGGTTGTGTAACTGATAGTTTACTTATAACTTTTAAGATAATAATTAGGTTGATAAAAGCAAGACTACTTTTGACATCTCTCCATAGCAAGTTACCCTCGGTGCTTGTGCATTGATTCATAATTATTACAATCATTTCCGGGCTGCCCATTCGTTTATATATATATATATATATATATATATATATATATATATATCAAGAAAAATCCCTCGATTTGGAAATCGAAATCCAAAAACAGCAAAATAAAAGAAAGAAACCAACAAATCTTCCAGATCTAGATCTAGGGAGCTCAAAGCATGTGAAAAATAAAAAAAAGGAGAAAGAAACGGGAAAGATCTCACCCAATCCGAGGCCAAGAAACGAAGCCCTAGCAAGGATGCCCATTATCGTCGCAACTCCCAGACCTCCCCATTACATGTGTGTATTAATATATATATATATAATTTAATTTTCATTCATTTTATGTGAAAAATAAAATAATGTTTTAATTTTCACTGATTTGTAACTTTATGTAACAGGCATACGTGATTCATTTAGAACTAAATTATACAGTATGATAGATTGCAGTAATTGAACTTGTTGTTTTCATGCATGGTACTGTCTTCACTTCTCTGACTGTAAATCGAAGAAGCTTTTTATCCAGTGATTTTATGTTCATTTATTGATGGTTGTGCAATCTTAATTAATCATTAATTTGGCTTTTTAAGATAATAATTATGCTGGTATTTACAATAATGATTTTAATAATTATGCTGATCTAACAACTATCCCTCAGTGTTTCTTATTTGATTCATGATTTGTAGTTTCATTATGTTTAAATAAATAAATGAAAGGCACAAACACACACACACACACACATCACAAATGTTGATTTGAGTTTCATTATGTTAATGTGTATATAAAATTCTTATATTTATAGATTTTTAAAGGTATCAGAAGAGTTTGAAATTGTTTCTGATCTCAAATAATAAGAAGGACACAATATTGACTATTTCTAACATAATATGGAAGCCAAGAGAACATCATTATTGGTCCCATTTGGTAGTGCTGATTTTGTAGAGATGTATGAGAACATGCAAAAGTTAAAGTAAGCTACAATCTACAAGTAAAGGTTATTAGGAGTGGCCGGTCAAAATTTTTCTATGCGCTAGGCG
The DNA here is from genome assembly GCF_001263595.1 of Phalaenopsis equestris. NCBI lineage: Eukaryota > Viridiplantae > Streptophyta > Magnoliopsida > Asparagales > Orchidaceae > Phalaenopsis > Phalaenopsis equestris. The sequence continues at coordinate 731,015 of NW_018164816.1, forward strand.
TATATCTTGATAATGAATAGTGAGAAAATGTATACAATTCATGTGTAAAACAATATGAGTTATGTTCTATAAAATTAGAGCTAGATTATGAATTACTATGTTATACATGTGCGCAAAAAGACATTACGTACGTGGTCATGTCAATGCATGATAGGCAAGTCGAGCTCAGGTTTAGCATGACTTAAACTCGGCTCAACTCATTTGCACCCTAATCATTTATCTTTTATTTACCATGATGTTTTTAATAAGTATTTATCAAAGATTTAGTTTTAATAAAAAGAAGTTAGAATAAAGTTTGTTGGTGTACAAGTCTATATCAAAAAATGAGTTGATCTCGTAACAAAAAAAAAAATTGATACAAAAAATTCACTTGATATTTCTCAATTCTATATGTCAAATAACAAATTCAATCTTCAATTGATGTTTTTTTTCATAAATATTTGAAAAAAGAGGCATTACAAGAGATAGGGAGGATTATAGGAAGTCATCGGTGATAGGAGTGATTAGGGGGGTAGGGGGGCGTCGTATATGATAGAGATGAATATCAATGTGCAATGGGAGTGTTTAAGATCGAAAGACATTAGATGTATGTATATGTGTATATTACTTTCCATTAAATAGTGGCTTATTATCAAAGAAAAAGCATACATAAAGACAATAGCAAAATAATGCTACTATTTAGTTGGTTATGCTTATAGTGCATTGCATTTAAAATGGATAGAGTTTATAATTCAAAGCGTTTGATGGAGCAAAATACAAAATATTTCAGTTTCATGATTCAATAAAACTTTAATCCCTTAATTTGTTTGTAATTCTAGTCGTCCTCTCCGCACATCTAATTTTTAATTGCATGCGTTGTCTCTGACATGCGCCAGCAAAATTATATCATAAATTGCAGAGTTTTTTAACTACTAACAAGCATCTTAGGTTCATTTTCATCATGAACCAGTTCTAATTTCTTATGTACTATAAATGTATCCTTCATGCATCACTACCCATGTCTGGAAAAATCTTGCATGTGGAAAGATAGAAAGATGATGAAATCTCATAATGCCTTGGAAATGTTTTCTCGAAGGAAAAAAACCAACTTATATTTCTTTTATATGATGACAATTATATCCAGTTGTAGTATTTGGTGGCTATAAGTTTCTGGCAAAATTAGAACATACCTGGCTGATTTGGTGGCAATGTTCTTAAGGATTGATGCATGCTTAAGATATGTTCCTTCCATATATTGCGTTTATTTTGTTTTTTTCAGTTACAGAAATAATAATATGATTAATTCAAAATCTCATACATCTGAACAACTCCACCAAAATTACAGAACTTTTTATATATCATTTGCTTTCATTCTATAATAAATTTGAACCACCTTACAATCCAAAATTTCAATTTCATTATTTCTTTTGTTGCGATTCACTAGCAATTGAATTTTAATATAAAGCTGTTCGTCGTGTTCGACATGTCTCCCTTTGAATGAATCAGTTTTCATGACGCTCGCATACAGCGCAAGACTTGTGGAGAAGTTGGTGGAGAGTTTTGTCTCTGTTTAGAAGACTCAAGTTCAAAGCACACTCTAACTACTAATCATTAATTTCTAACATAGTTGACATTAAAACTCAACTTACCGAAAAATAAAAATAATAAATAAAAAAATGACGTTCACATAATTTAATATATGGTGTGAATTTTATATAACCACAAGTCTCTGCATTAAAATATATATTAGAATTAATCACGATAATTTTTATGTACTTTTGTATGCTTTTCTTACTTTCCTTTTATTTTAAAAATGTATATTTTTTTATATATGAATGAATGCTAGAAAACTTGACTTTCATTTATCAAACACATTCTAGCATGTTTAATATATTGTTTACAAGGCATAATATCTTCAATATATATTATTCACATTTCAAAAAATGAAATCCTTTTATTACATGTCTGATATTGTAATGTTTCATGCATGTTGCAGAGAACAATTTTAAAAATGACTTCTTTTTCGCTTGTTCCACCGGGATTTAGATTTCATCCCACCGATGAAGAACTTGTAGATTACTATCTTAGAAAGAAAGTTGCATCAAGAAGGATTGATGTGGATGTCATAAAAGATGTTGATCTCTATAAAATTGAACCATGGGATCTTCAAGGTAACATCATATATGATCAACTATGTTCTTATTTCTTCATTTGAGATAGATATAAATAAAACTCCCATCAACTTTATTTATTTTTTTATGAAAACTTAATTTCTTAAGAATAAGGACAATAATTTATAAATAACGACAATTAAGGATCTGTTTGGGACAGCTGCAGCTTATTGAATAATTTGCTGATAAGCTGATCAAAAATAACTTGTTGCTAAGCTAAGTGCGGTGGCTATTACAATTTTTTTTTTTTTCTGGAAAAGTCAGAGGGCAACTAGAAAGTTGCCACCACAACTAGATAGGTGCGGTGTGAAAATGCAGTTTTCAGTGTTTTGAAAATGCATAAACTATCAGATCAGGCGTGTTTTAAAAACGCCACTGCACCAAATAAGTTGCCCTAAACAGACCCTAAATTTGTTCTCATGTTAGATAGATTTTCTTGACACCTAAGAATGCTACTCTTATTTTCTTTTTTTCTTTTTAAAATAAAATATTTCCATTATAATGAAAATTACATAAAGCAAATGATGGTGGCTTTGATAACAATAGTGATGGTGCTTCTCATAGGGCATTTATAATTGAAAATAAATATTTTAAATTGTTTAAGAAAATAGAAAAATCAGAAATTATATATGAAGTTAATATCAATGAACTACAAATAAGATGAGCTAGTGCTTAGATAATGAAGATTTCTTATCCTAGTTAATAAAGCAGAAGCTACAAAGACAATCCTGATATGAGTATGCCATGTACAAAATGTCATAACTCAAAAATACTTGACAGATATTTGATAAGGTGTGTTATATTAGATTTTATTATTATTAAAAATGTGTATGATCCGATGCTAAGAACTCAAACTAAATTATTGCAGTAATACTAGAGTTTTGCATGTCAAGGATTCCGGAAACTATAGTATTATAGGGCCAAATTAGTTGCAATTGTTTGCAATATGTGGGCACGATTCAATTTAGTTCCAAATCATGGATTGGAATCGAATTGAATCGAACCCAATCATTTGGTTTTAAATTGTTTAATATGTTCAATTTGAATCTTTTTGAGCAGTAATAACAGTTGAAAAGTTATTTATAAACTCTATATTTGTGATTAAATAGATGGCTTAAGATAATCATGCTTTAGTATAATCTGGTTCGTCATTTTTTTTTTTTCATTTAAAAGAACTTCAAATCTAAATTAAACTAAGTCAATCGGTTTTCTTAGGTTAAACGGCTACCAAGAGATTGTAAAAAAGATATTATTACCCTTACATATCAATAAGAGTGTAAACGAGCCGAACACGAGTGAGCCCAGGCTTAGCTAGTGCTCGACTCGTTTATATTTCGAGCTCAAAAAGTGTGTTCGTGTTCGGCTCATTTGCTTAGGCAGCCGAAGACGAGCCGTTCACGAACAAAGAGTTGTTTTGACAAACCTAATCACATAGCCATAAGATGTGAAGGATTGAGGCAAGATTTAAAATTTTTTGTTTATATTAAAACATTATTTGAATGTAATTTAATAATAAAATGAATTAATTTTTTTTAAAATACTATTCATCAATTATATATATATATATACTTGATGAATAGTATTTCGAGCCAAAACAAGCCGAACACGAAAGAACAAATCTTTGTTCGTTTTCGGCTCTTTGTTCGTTTTCGGCTCGTTAACTTATAAAACAAAATTACCGAGCCGAACACGAGCTTCTTAACGAGTCGAACACGAGCTGTTTGCGAACACAAAGCTTATGGTAATTTTGCATATGGAGTTCTATACATGATCATTTATTTTATTCAAACCTCTTGGATTGATATACAAAGGCTGCATAAATAGCCATGCATATTGACAAATTTATATTGCCATTTTTTTTCTTTGGGCAGAGAAATGTGATATAGGTGTGGAAGAGCAGAATGAGTGGTATTTTTTCAGTCACAAAGATAAGAAGTATCCAACTGGAACTCGCACTAATCGAGCCACTACAGCTGGGTTTTGGAAGGCAACTGGAAGAGATAAACCAATCTACTCAAAAGATAATCTTGTTGGAATGCGAAAGACCTTGGTCTTTTATAAAGGCAGAGCACCAAATGGGCAGAAGTTGGACTGGATCATGCACGAATATCGACTGGAAACAGATGAAAATGGCCCTCCCCAAGTAAGTACTTTGTTTGAAACATTCAAACTCATCTATTATCATATTTCTCCAAAACATTTAAATGTAACATTAATATGACATAAGATAATACTTTCCATGAACATTATAAAAGCATTGACCAAAACTTAATTTTGAATTGTATTTTTTAAAAAAGTGTCATTATAATTCAATCTTATGATAGAAAGATTAGAAAATATGTTTATTATATTCAAATTTGAATTACATGAATGGTAACCATTGATGCATGTTATAAGGTATATTGCCTATTATTTCCACTGATTCATTTCTCAGGAAGAAGGATGGGTAGTCTGCAGAGTGTTCAGAAAAAGAATTGCTTCAACACAAACCCTGATAAACCATGACTCCCCTTCCTGCCATTGGTACGATGAAAGTGTACCATTTATACCACAATTTGATTCACCAAAGAAATTAACATATCCAAACACTGAAACATATCATCACCCCTCTCTCTGTTACAACTGCAAACCAGAACTTGAAGTGATAAATCACAACCACCTTCTTCAGAATCATTCTTTCCTTGATCTCCCTCACCTTGAAAGTCCCAAGTTTCCTCACTTCATCAACCATGAGACTTTGCAGAACAATCATCAGCTGCAGATTGTCACAGATTGGAGAATTTTTGACAAGTTTGTGGCGTCGCAACTGAGCCAGGATGATGTCTCCAAAGAATCAGATGTATGTAATTTAGAAAAAGCAAATGATGTTGCAGGTAAGGAGATTGTCGCTGCAGAATGTGCATCTACATCGACATCTGGCGAGCAAATTGATTTGTGGAAGTGACTCTCATATTATAAGTAGAGTTTGGTCTATATATGCATTGGTCATAGATTTATTATAGCATGTTGGTGATTGTACATAATAAGTGAATAGCATTGAGTGTGGGCACTTTGTAATATGAAAGAATATATAGTTATCTTTTGAGAATGATAAGAGCTCTTATATTCAACATTTTTATTCCTGGCATCAATACATATTTTTTAAATTAATGCTAAGATTTAAAACAAGTCATCATTTTTTTTTCATTTTAATCGTTATGTTATTGGTTTAAATTTTCTTTAAATCTTTATCCTTTGAATGTCAATGTATAAGTTAAGATACATAAGAATAAGAGCTCTTATTTTTCTAAAGTTATATATATATATATATATATATATATATATATATATATATATAATATATAAGCAGGTGATGTGTGTGTGAGAAATATATATATATATATATATATATATATAGGACTTCTAAGGAGGCATGTGATGTGTGTAGTAGAGGATTGAATGTAACTTGATTAATACACTCCATATATGTGCATGAAATGAATCAATTGAATCAAATTGATTTATATATCTCAAATATTTCTCATTCAAGTAATGTGGCTTCAAAAAAATTATTTTTATTTTTGATGGGAAATATTCCCATAAAAGTAAACTCGTATGGTTAATTATAATGCCAAATAACTTTGAGAACACTCTTAATTATGGAATCAATGCTTATGTTGTCTGAATAACATTGATAAATTTCTAATCAACTAAAAATTAGAATGGACCTAAAGGACTTCATAGAGGATGAAAGGGGTATATTTTAAGAAGAGGGTACATTAAATGACATCAAAACAAATTTGAAAGAGATTTCTGTGACAGCACTTGCCTAGAAAATAAAAGACATAATTATATGTAAAAAAATGGAGAACTAATCTTCCAAAGGTTGTGATGGTCTTTCTCAAAATCCCCGTATTAAAAATCATTCTACAATACTATTGCCATAAGTGGTGAGGGGTGTTAACCTTACTTTTGGTCGACCAATATTATCTAACCTTTAGTCCCTTTCCTAGGCTTAAGAGTACTTCCTAGTGCCCCATACATGATTATTGTTTCTGATCTAACTAGCTCAGTCCTTTTCCTTCAAGCCCAAGAAAGCTCTAACCCAACAGAGCCCTATTTAGACCCCATCTCTCTCGATGTAGTTAGGAGTCTAGTGAAAAGTTCACTTTGGAAGTTTGAGATCTCAAACTCAAGTAGGGCTTTGGCTTGGCTTAGTTCATGGTTGGCTTGATAAGGTTTTATTGGCTCCCATTCAAAACTAAATTAAAACTAAAATTAATTTAAGCTAATACCTAATTTAATCAAACCTAAGCTTAAAATAAACCTAGAACTTGTTTAAATAAATTTTAAGAAGTCAAAACTATGCTCAAGTAAATTCAATATAAATAAATCCAAGCCTAACTTAATCCACATATAACTTAAAACTAAATTCAACTTAACACTAATCTATTTTAATGCAAAACTAATTACAATTACACTAAGTTACACCTTTGTTGAATTGAATCTAAGTATAATTAAACCAACTTCAATCTAAACTAAAGTCAAGTCAAATTTAAACCTCAACTAAAAATAAGCTAACTTGGAAGTTAAGTCTAAAACTAAATCACATTTAGAACAAAACCAATGTAAGAGAATTTTAAAACTAAATTAATGATAAATCTAATATAGCTCAACTTAAGACTAAATTTTAAATTGAAGCTAAAACAAAACTAAAACTCAATTTAATCTAAACTTAAATCCAAATCTTATAAATAAATCAGTTATAAACTTAAAGTTAAAGTAATGTTGAACATAAACCTAACTTAAACTAAATTTATCTTAATCTAAATTGGACCTATATGAATGATCCTATATTTATATAAACTAGTTTTAATCTAGGGACAAAAATCAAACTAAAACTATGCCTTAACTTAATCAAATCTTAACATAAACATTAACTAAAGTTATAATCAAGCCACTCACTCCTAAAGTTAAGACAAATCTATCCTAGTCTAAGTCGATCCCAAGAGCATCCATTTGAGCTACATTGAGTTTAAAGAATACACAATCCTAATTGACCGACCCAAGGCATAGTTGCTTCCACTTGGTCCAACCTTTAAGCTAATTATGTTGCACCTACATCAGTCAAAATGACTAACTTGAGAGCACTGATTGACTCAATGGTAGATTCAGGCATCCACTTTCCAAGAATTTGGATTCAAGTCAGTATCAATGGGTTGGGGCTTCACACTGATTGAGCCACCTCATTTGGTCGACTCAACCAAGCCCTACTTAACTAACTGTGCTAATTGACCTCGTCTATGTCAGCGGTCTCAGACTATTCTGCAAAGCCTAGCCCATTGCTCAAATTTGTAATACTAGGACCTCCTTAAGTTCTCCATGTTATATATGTGCTAGATTTAAAGTTGGGTTTTCTCCATGTAGAGCCGAAAGCTCATGGCTTAGCTAAAAAGAACTCATGTCAAAGTTCTTCGATCTTGGCATTCTTTTGAGCCTTAGCCACTGAAGGGTGGTTGTCATATTGATCTAATCGGTCACCCAACATTGCTCTCTAGAGAGTAGGATAGTCTTCCCTAGCTCTATCATTATTATCATGGTTATAAAAGCTCAATTTTGAATGGACTCATTTGTAATTCAAAAGGATCAATTGATAATTCATTGATTCCTTAGCTTGAAATAAACTTCTCAAAGCCTTCTCTCCCATTATAACAATGCTCTGTGTACTCTAGACACCAACTCCAACAATGACCACCCATGGAATTGGTCTTCACACCAACTCAAGCATCATAAGTTGTTGATGTCTAAAGATAAAGTGTTCTTGGGAGTGTCATGAAGCTCCATGCCACTGGAATTAGATTGGCTCACTCTGCTTCTAGATATTATTCTCAAATCCTTCTCTATTCATTTTGATTTAGAACATAGAGAAACATATTAGGATTAATGACAAAAACATTTAAAGTAGAACCATAGCTAGGGTCTCTTGATCCTTTTGGACAAGGAAGACTCGAGCCTGCCACTCTAAATTGTGTGAACTAGAAAGGAGATAGCGGCAATCCACATCTTCTAGCTAGAGGTAGGAGACAAAATTAGGATACTCCATTCACACTTTTTGATCGGGCAGTATTAGATAAAGGCACCCTTATAAAACCCTTGGCTAAACTGCACTATCTAATCATGTGCGAGTGCATGAAATGTGCAGTCGTATCAGCTATTGATGTGACGTTGATTAGGAAACTACATAAATAATTTAATAGACTCTTATTAATTAAATAAAAATTTGAAAATTCATAAAAACTAAATAAAAATTTAAAATTTACATAAAAGTCAAATATGAGCATTCCAAAGTAAATTGACCATACTCGAACTAAGCAACTATATGAAAAAAACTGTATAATGGCCTTCATATTTTACAAGAGCAAAACTAAATTTATTTTTATTAAAGGTTTAAAGAGACTACCCACAGTGATGTATCTGTATGTCCAATTATACTCTGGAGGATACCTATAATGACTCTTGATATAGCATTTATAAATAATAAAAATAGAAATATAAAAGAGAATTTTGTTATCTTAAGGAAGCCTCTTACTTTCAAGACTAAACTAGGTTATTGGGTAGAGGTGAATCATTGTAACACAACATGCAGTTGCGACTTAACAAAAGAGGGCTTATAAAAAGAGCACAAAATATACCATAGAAATAATACTAAAACCCCAAAAGGGTATGTCAACAACCAAATAATAGAATTCCTAGACATTGTTAACCTCATTTTTGGTGAGGTCTAGTTTTCTCCTTAGGACTTAGGGTCTAGCCTCAGAACTTTTCTATTGACTATCGTATGAGCCTAGTGATGGGAACCACTGAAATTGAAAAACTCAAACCACTTTCCTGATCTTCTTTGAGTCTCACATGTATTGTTTTTGACCCCTAGCACTTAGAAGGTTGAGACGAATAAGAGGAAACTCAGAAAGAGTACCTATAGGATTGTCAGGCCTTAGGGCAATCCTGGATGGCTTGGTCTTGCACACACACTTGGACTCACCATAATTCTCACACACATCCAAAGCCATTCATTCACCCAAATTGACCTATCTTTCACTTCAAGCTCATAGCTACTCTTTAACTCTCTTAAAAACTCATGTGGGTGGTCCCAAGCCCTTAGCCTTTAGTTAGAATAGCTAGGACCAACATGTGAAGGCCTCAAGATGAGTTCTCATAAGGCTCATGTGACTTCAGGGAGGCTTTTCATGGCTTGCATAACCACATCATCCCATCTACTTAAAATTCCCCAAATCCACTAAAATTGGCCAAATTACCAAAATACCCCCAACTTCTAAAAAACATAAAAAATTGTTAAAATCTCCAATTTGCTAAAAAATCTACCAAAACCAATCCTAGCCATCCAATTTGTCCAAATTCCCCCAAATTTACCAAAATGACCAAATTGCCCTTTGACCCCTAAATTTTTCAAAAAATTCTCAAAACATCCAATTTTCACCAAAATCACCTTTAAGCCCTTCCAAGTTACCGAAGTGCTTCAACTTCACCAAAATTGACCAAAATTCCCAAAATACCCAAAAAATTCCCAAAATTACCCAAAATCCCCAAATTACCCCAACTTTTATCAAATCCACTCAATTTTAAATTCAAGACCAATTCCACCAAATTCCAAACCTAAATTCAAACTCAAGCCAAACCACCCAAATTGACCATAAATCCAATTTTCACCAAAATTGAACCCAGAAGCCAAAGTCAAACTTCACTAAATTCAAGTCTAAATTTCATTATGACAAATTCTAAATTTCATCAAGGCCAAAGTTAACCCTCTCATCCTTAATTTTAAAAGCCCACATAATTAATTCCAAAATTCCACCCTACTTAATTTTAAAAGCCCAAAACTTTGATTCATGTTAAAAGCCCAAAACTTCCAAGTTACCCAAGTGCCTCAACTTCACCAAAATTGACCAAAATTCCCAAAAATTCCCAAAAATACCTAAATTACCCAAAATCCCTAAATTACCCCAACTTTTATCAAATCCATTCCATTTTAAATTCAAGACCAATTCCACCAAATTCCAAACCTAAATTTAAACTCAAGCCAAACCACCCCAAATTGACCCTAAATCCAAATTTCACCAAAATTGAACCCAGAAGCCAAAGTCAAACTTCACTAAATTCAAGGCTAATTTCATTATGACAAATTATAAATTTCATCAAGCCCAAAGTTAACCCTCTCATCCTTCATTTTAAAAAGCCCACATACTTAATTCCAAAATTCCACCCTACTTAATTTTAAAAGCCCAAAACTTTGATTCATGTTAAAAGCTCAAAACTTCCAAGTTACCCAAGTGCCTCAACTTCACCAAAATTGACCAAAATTCCCAAAATACCAAAAAATCCCCAAAATTACCAAAATTACCCAAAATCCCCAAATTACCCCAACTTTTATCAAATCCACTCAATTTTAAATTCAAGACCAATTCCACAAAATTCCAAACCTAAATTCAAACTCAAGCCAAACCACCCCAAATTGACCCTAAATCCAATTTTCACCAAAATTGAACCCATAAGACAAAGTCAAACTTCACTAAATTCAAGTCTAAATTTCATTATGACAAATTATAAATTTCATCAAGCCCAAAGTTAACCCTCTCATCCTTAATTTTAAAAGCCCACATACTTAATTCCAAAATTCCACCCTACTTAATTTTAAAAGCCCAAAACTTTAAGTCTCCCATAATCATCCTCTTAATCAATTTAAAACCATACACCATGAGCTTCATGATCTAAAATATTCCAAAATAAGCCTCATGAAAACACTTCATAAAAAAAATCTCAATATTCCAAAATCCCTCTTCAAGCAAAGAGGCAAGCCATATGTAAGCAATGAAGCCTTTTCCCAAGCAATAGACGAGCCATGAGAGTCATGCCATGTTACCATGCTTTAAATGAGAAAAGGAGGAGACCCTTTAATGATTCATTAAAAGTGATTAACCCCTCTCATGTCTCACTCAAACCCATGGTTAGCCCTAAGACACTTGGAATGGGACTTGACCCCACTAAACTAGTTGGTCCCTCTAACATTGGTCAGCCATGGGAGGCACCGAAGCCACTTCCATGAGCCTAAACCCAAGTTGACCCAAACCCCTTTCCATTTTAATTAATTACCTCTACCCATGCACAAACCAAAATGGCTTCTAACCATCCTCAGTGGGATGGTGACTTTTCTCTGGACAGCCGACCATCTTTGTTGCCAGAAAATCCCAAACCCAAGAGTACCATTATGGCCAAAACTCAAAATTGCACTCATTCATTGTGTCTCATTTTAATTGGATTCTTGCCCCCTCTCTCCTCTCCACCTAAGCAAGCTTTCACCAGCCAATTGGAGCCCTCCCCCTCCTCTTGGCCGAACTTATAAAACGGTCACCCCCACGGCCAAATGGGACAAGTGCACCAACACTGACAAGGCCCTGCCAAAATCAACCCAAACCACTCCCACACTCCTAAGAAGATCATCTTCACCATTTTCAAGCCTTGAAACCACTCATACAACCCTAATTTTGAATTCAAAATCCAGGACATTCCACGGCCATACCACAAAGTCCATCAAAACTCCAAATTGATCCACCCTTAAGCTTCACCAGACCAAAACAAGACCTCCCTAATGAAAATCCCTGTCTCCCAAGCACTCTAACCTAGACCTGGACCAAAATTGAGCCATCCTCTGATTGAAACCATTCATAGAACCCATCACAGAGCAAAGTGACACTTCGAGGAGGTTTGTGAGGTCAAGGCGATCGTCTCCAACTAGCTCAATCGAGGCCTTACCTCTTGGGCAAAGGTAGAAATCCCTAAGTTTTTCCTCAGTTTGGACCTTTGTGAAAGAAATGTGTATTTCATATGTATTTAACTATATAAATAAGTTCACCTCACTTAGATGAAGGTGTATGAATAAATCATGAGTCATTTCATTGAGCATCAAGGAAGATCGAAGCGCTTTAGAGTGGACGGTTCTCAAGTTAGGATGATCAGGGACAATAAACGGATGTCGCCCGTTCGCGTGTGTATCAGATGGACATACTGGATTGCGTCGGACTAGGAGATGGAACGAGAACCGCGGGCCAAGTTAGCAGCTGTGTGGAAAGAGCGGGCGAACGAATGGCGACGCATTTGACTTCGAGGAGGCTAAGGTTGCGCTGGCGCTGACGTGGATAAGTAGAAAAATAAGGTATTTTAGGCTTCAATAATTATAGAAGCTTTAAAAATACATATCTTGGTGTAGAAAAATCTTAAAAATAAAATAAAATTTTTTATGTACTCAGTAAATAGAGGAGAATAATGTGGATGTCGGCACTATTTTTGGTGTGGGGTTTGCCCGTAAGAAGCTGTCGG
>NW_018164816.1:750019-758141 GCF_001263595.1 Phalaenopsis equestris
TTAGGTAATTTGGAGGTGCCTAGGGGCAAAATACCAAGTTAAGCATTTCAGATAGAATTGGATAGATATCCATTCTAAATGAACCAGGGATTAATATATTGTGAAGATATGGTGTATCCTAGTTCCAGGGTCGACCCTAAAGCCAAGTAATCCTATAGGGACTCTTCTTGAATTCTCTTATAATGATCTTACCTACTAAATGCTAGAGGTTAAGATCAATATGTGGAATTTCAAGTTGAGTAAAAAGAAGAGTTTTGAATTTCTAATGGTGGGGTACCTCTTCTAATTTTCTAAGACTAGTCAATAGGAAAGTCCTATGGCTAGACCTAGGCTACTAAAGAAGTTTTCTAGACCTCAACCAAAAGTGAGGTCAACAGTGGACTAAAAACCAAAAATATTTGCCTTATATTTATTTTTAAATTAATTAAATACATTAAAATTATTTTAAATCATAATTATTTAAATATTAATCATATTATTGTGAAGTTTGGAGGGCTTACTCTTCATGTGCTTAGGAGTGTTCTCTAATTTTTCTAAAATTAGAGAAGACCCCTAACATTAAAAGCCCTTATTTTTAGTTTTAATTACCTTTATTTTAATTAGAAAAATTATAAAAAATTAAAATACAACTCAGAGAAATGCAAAGCTTGGTTTTCTAGGTTTATTATGGTCAGAGGAACTTAAACAAAAATAAAAATAAAATTTAAAAAAGTTTAAATGCTTTTTTCCATTTAAAATCAATAAAAATATTAAAAATTAGAAAAATAAGAAATAATTTAAAAATTACCATCATGTCCCAAAATAAAGAGAATGGTCTTGTAAAATCCCTGTAAAAATTTAAAAGTCAAAAAATTATTTTTAATATAAAAAAGTTGTTTCTAAGTAAATAAGAATTTTGGCTTAAAATAATTATAAATAATAGAATAAAAATCAGAAAATTACAAAAATTGATTTGAAGGGTTTCTTGAGACTAAAGGCACTTAAAAAAATTAAAACTGAAGTTAAAATAAAAAAGTTAATTTTTAGGTTTTTTTCTAATTGAAAAATAATTAAAAATATAAAAAAATTAAAAAGATATAAATATATTTCAAAATATCATAAATCTCACACTAATTGCAGAAATCAACATAAAAATACTTTTATAAATTTATAAAGTGTGAATTTATATACTTTAAGTGTTTAAATGCATTTCCCCCCATTTTTGGATAAAATAATTATAAAAATAAAATAAAAATCATAGAAAAGTGAAATTTATTTCTCTGAGTTTTCTTAAGTTAGAGAGATAATGAAAGATATTAAAATGAATATTTTAAATAAAAATATGCTATTTATTTATTTATTTATTAAAATCAACTAAAAATTTTAAAAATTAAAATATATTTAAAAAATTCAGCTAATTGGACCAATGGTGGTCGATTAGTTTAAGCAATGAAGAAGGTCAATTGAGCTAATTAGGTTGGTGACGCCCCATGGATTGACCTGAAAAAAATATTTTCGATCAATGGTAAGTCGACGGGATGATAGCCAATCGAGCGAATAACATGGACAACATATCAACAAAACATGCAAAAATAAGACATTTTTATGCAATTTTAAGTTTCGTGTAATGCACTTAACATGGATGCAAAGACATGCAAGTAGATGAGATCCAATCAACATCGACGATGGAACATACTTGTCCTAATAGTCTCACAGGGAGCCTAGGATAGGATGGTAATAAGATGTACTAACTGCTCGTCGCAAAGGCAATGGACGACCCACCCCTATTTGCCCGGCATGAAAGATTTTCGTAAGAGAAAACTTTCATGATCTAAGGAACATTAAAATCATCCGACCTTCTGTTCTCTAGACCCCCTAAGTGGGTTTCATTCTTCCCATAACGAGAATAAACCATCGAAACAAATGTGAAATTGCTACAATCTCAGCTTTCAAATTTTGGACTAAAATAAGGTAGTTTTTGCTCTTAGATTCATAAGGGGTCGCAAAAAGCACCTAAACTATGGGGCTTTTCTCTATTACAAAACCCTAACCTAATTCCTCTATCATTCAAACCTATGGGGCTTTGTTAGAAGAAAAAGAATAATTGTTTCAAGGATTCTCACCAACATGATGGTTGATCAAAGCGTTCTCTTTGTTTTTCTATGCTCCAACTTTGCTAGTAAGAAGCTCTTTTTCTTCCTTAGAAGAGATGATGATGCCTTACTTCTTTAGGAGGGATAAAGCTCCCCTCTCCTTTGCAGTGCAACTCCTCTAAGAAAGCTCTCTCACACACTCAAAGGAAATTTGGAGGACGAAGAAGAAGATGTGCATGAAATTTAATGGAAGAAGAAGAAGAAGAAGTAGGGGTGCAAGAGGCAAGGCATTTTTCTCACATTTCTCCAAAGCTCTCCACTACAACAAAACTCTTCAGTTCTAAGGAGGAAGACCATCTCTCCACTCCAAGCCAAGGAAGAAGAAGGAGAAGTACAGAAAAAATTTGCCTCTCAAGCTCTCCCAAGAAAGAAGAAGAAGCTCTAGACTTAAAAAAATAGGAACTCTTCTATCTAGGGTAAGCCAAGGAAGAAGTGTGCCCAAGACCATTTTCCTCCATCCTTTTTGCCAAAAAAGGCAAGTAGCTCCTCTTCAATTTTCCTCTCAAAAAGCCTACAAAAGGCTTTCTCACCACCTTTTTTACTTTCCTAATTAATATCTCCCCATCATCCAAGAAAACCTAACCTTTTCGGTTGCCCAAGGAGGTTTTATGCCTCGATTTCATTAAAAAACATTGAAGAAATCATAGCCTGAAAATAGACTGGTGCTTAAGTGTTGAGTGTTGGGCGATTAGGTGCTAGGATCAGGGCACCAACTTTCTGCCTTCTCGATTTTGAGCCACTTAGGGGCTATTTTGGGTGCCTAAGTTATGGATCTAGTATACTTACTTTTTGTGCTTTTAGGTTGGAAGGACTAAATTTGGAGCTGTTTTGGGCGCCTGAAGAAGGGTTTTGGTGGTTTGTAAGCTATGAAAAATTAAATATTAATAAAATACAGTCTCATAAATTTGAAAATAAGCACTATCATAAGCATTACATTAGGGTTTTTAATGCTAATGGGCGCTCTAAGTTACGGTGCAGGTGTGGCGCCCTGAACCCCAATCTTCTCTGAAATGAATGTGGGAAGGTCTTATTGAGTCTTCAAGCTACATGAGGTTATGTATGCATGTTACTTGCTCCCATAATATTTGAAATAGCATCCAAACACATGATATCAAAAATTGATGCCAACACTGGCCCTCAATCGCCATCTTTTTATTAGTTATTGATTAATTTTATTTTACCTGCTTTATTGCATGTTGTATGTGTGTTAGAGATATCTATTTTTTTTCTAGGTTTCTTTCTATGTTTGATTGCCTAGTTAGGCCTGGAATACGTTAGACTCTTAGGATGAGAGATTTTTACCCAACTCCAACTTTAACTTTATTATTCAAAAGTCACACTCATAATTAAAATTTAAACATTATAACTCATAACTTAATAAAAATATTTGCATATTCACACCCAGTAGACATTGAATCATCATGCATTTTATACTAATTGAATTAAATAAAATCAATTAAAAAACTTAATGGTGAAGGTTAACCATATGTGTTTAATAGCATAATCTTACACTTTCTTTTTGTCACTTCAAGCCTTCACACATTGCATAGGAGGGGGGATCAAACCTGTGAGTATCATCTCCCTAAAAGAGTGAATTTTTCTTTCATACAAATTAACCTTAATGACTCTTCTAAAATGCATTATATATGGACATGTGTAGCCCTTTCACAACATATACTTCACAGTTAGAGTCTCACTTATAATAAAAAATATAATTATAATTAAATGAACTTCTCTCAAACATTGAACTTCGATTAATCATAACATCTCTTTCAATTTGCTTTGCTGAGTCAAAACTATCTTTGCATAAATAATAAAATTTAAAGTTTTAAAATGATAAAATATTTGAGTGAGGAGCATACATTACTTGTGCTATTTGATCTTCAAGATCAGGAAATAAGTTTCAATGCATATGTTCTAATAACAAAAACCTACCACTCTTAATGTGCATGCGACTATACTCGTAGTCTTAAATCATAGGGGATTCTAGCTGGTAGCCTATTTTAGGAGGGTTGTAAGTGCAAGAGAGTTGGTTTAGGTTTTATTTCTCAATATGAATGAAACTTATAAATTCCTTCATTTTTTTTAGGTTTTATCATGTACCTTATTGGTAAAACTCACCTTAGAAGAGGTTCTGAGGCAGTTTTATCGGTCTGACCACGAAATTGACTTCTCTTAGGCTTTTTTATCGCTCTTTCCATCGAACATATGTCCTAACTTTCTAAATTTTATTTAACTCAAACAATAATTATCGCTTTACTTTCAATATTATAAAGCCCAATTATAGGATAGATTTGGAGTAACCATTGGGCCTCCCAGTATAAGATGCTCCTTACTTTCTTCTGTTGGCTTCCAATAATAAGTGTTAAAAAATTGAGCTATCTCACTTGAGTTTCCATATACAAATAATGATATCTACAGTTGTGTTCCGTAGAAATGAATAACCACTCTTTTAATCAATAGTTTACTTGGAAATTATTATTTCCTAAGATGTAATTAATTAAGTAGGCTTGCCTCTTTAGGGATACCAGAGCCCATAACTAAAATAAACCTGGTCTTTTTAGGACAAAGGAAAAAATTGGTTTTTGTAGCCCCACAGAGTAATGAAACAATCACTTTGAGATTGGATCCATCATAGGGTAGAGTTTTCATCCCTCTAGGCGACATAATATTCATTGATGTTGTATTCAATCACACGTGAGAAAATTCAAAACTCATGTGCGTAGTTTTCTCTCCCACACCCTCTCCACATGTGGACAAGGTACATGTTCAATTCTAAGGACAAGTTTCATAAGTACTTAAATAAATTACTTAGACTAGTTATCCATTAGTGACAATGTTTTTCTTCTAATATACAATGATCCTTTTTGTTTTATTTCTCTACATCTTGCAGTGCTTCTCTTACAATTCTTGACTTTATCTTGTGTTTATTGTACATTTTAATATGTTAGACTTAAAATTTTTTGTGGAAATGATAGAACCCTACTAGCAAATTAATAAAGCCACTAAAAATTAAATATGAAGAGAAAATTGGCGAAGAAGAAGGCGAGAGAGAGAGAAAGAGAGAGAGAGAGAGAGAGAGAGAGAGAGAGAGAGAGAGGTCTTAGGATTTTGATGCTGACACGAAAAACTTAGAAAATATATCCCTTTAAATAAAATTTTGATTATTTATTCAAAAGATTTTTTGGTATTACTAAAAAAACTACATGTTGAACTCATAAAAAAATGAATAAATAGAAAATAATGACAAGACAATAACATACAAATTGACATAAGAACCAAAGCTCTGATAGCACACGTGAATGTATCAATCAAAATGCTAATAAATACACATATAAAACTATATAAGTAACTGTTTGGAAGAAGTTTTCCAATTGAGCGGATGAATTTGTTGACATGTAGAAGAGAAAGCTAACTTTATCATGTTGTCCCTAGTTTGGGACAAGAGCGAGAGTAATTATTGTTAACTAGTTTGGCACCCACCTAAATTAGAATGAGTAAACTTTGGACAAGTGACCCAAGCAATTTCACTATGCTTTATATTGAGTATACCTTACTCTTTAGCAAGTGCCTTGGCCTTTGACTAGTATACCTTGATCTTTGGCAAGTACATTTTAACATTTTGTGAGTACACCTTAACTTTGGATGAGTGCACATTAGCCTTTGATAAGTGCATCAAATCTTTGATGAGTGAACATTGTCTTTGATGAATTCACTGTAGCATTAGACAAGTTCACTTTAGCCTTTAATGAGTGTATTATTGCCTTTGACGAGTGCGCCTTAGTTTTAAGCACGCACACCATGGTCATCGACAAGTGCACCGTAGTACTCTTTGGTGGGCGCACCTCAGTCTTTGCAATCTTAACTTTTCTCAACTCAAGTTTGATTAAGCTTCATTAAACTAGATCCCCAACATGCTAATATATATATAAATGAAGTTATTGGTGTATTCAAATGGACAATGTTGAAGATTTAATTGACTATTTTATTTAAGATATTATAAATAATAAAGAGAATCAAGTTTGATTCTTAGTCCACTAACTTGATTTTTGTAGTTAATTCTTCTTATGATTTTTATTCTTGATATATTAAAAAAAGGAAAGTCACACATATACCATCATAATTATCAGATTTATAATCTAATGCTAAAATTATATATTGAGATAAATATAAGCTAAGAATATAAGTAGAAATTTTATTATGAATTTTGATATTTGAATGTGAATTTGATGACTAAGAGTAGAAATATGATTGTGAAAATATTCATGAGTAAATGGATGAATAAGCTTATTTCTTATGATAATATATTTAACATACATTTATTAAGAATCATAGGTCATTTCTTAAAAATAAAAAGCTTAATTTACATACAAATCCCATAATTCTTGCCCATACATATGTCTAACACCTAAATTTTGATAATTATATTTATAACACTTTAATATGATAAAATTATGAATTAAAATATGTATTTTACTAACTATAAGCATGCATATTATTAGCCTTATTTGAACTAGGCTTTCTCTTTTTCCTATCTATAATGATTTTTCTATTAATAAGCTTAGGCTTTTCAAAAACGAGGGTAAAGTGAATAGCTTTGATATTGTTGATAATGATCATATTTGGATTAAATGAAATGCTGAGATTCTTTCATTCATTATTTTAAAATTTAAATCTCAAAACATTCATTAATATGCTACTTTATCTTTTTTTTGTTAAGTTTTTTATTACCTTTATGTATGCAGATAGTAGTGGTACTGTTAGAAAGGATCTTTGGAGTTCTATTACTTATCTTGCTACTAATATTACTTATCACTGGGTTCTTTTTAGTGATTTTAATTGTATTCTTTAAGTTTGTGAGAAACTAGGTGGTCTTACTGATCCCGACTTTCTATATAGATGTTTATTGTGATGTATGTGATTATATGTTTAATTTCCTTAGTAATAATTCTTACTTTGCAACGGTGCTAAGAACTTGATCCCAAGCAAAAGCTAGGTACTTTTTTTACTATGAAACAAATAAGAATAAAGTTATAATATTTAAATATGGGATACATGCAAGTATAAGTATCGTTATCAAATAATCTAGGACTTTTTGATTAAGCCCCAAATTTCGAACCCACAGGGAAAACTTGACAATATGCATTCTACAAAGTAGGATAAATTAGATAAAAAAAAATTATACTTAGCAAAATATTCTTACTTAAACTATAGATGCTATAATAGGAATGAAAATTTGATTCTTTTTGTAATTTTTTAGATACTTGAAAATAAAGTAAGCAATCAACTAACTTATCTAAATATTTGCAAGATGAAGACAATATAAATAGAATTTTATTTTCCTTATCATGAATCAGTAACAAGTATAGAAAATCTATTGTGGAAGCATTCTAATTGTGTTGTGCCAAATAGGAGCACTAATATTTTTTACCCTTACTAGAGGTTCTATAAAGAACATTGACTAATCTGTAGTTTTAATAGTTTTGAATACCGGTTAGGTAGGGAAGATACTAGCTCTCACTCTAGAGTTCCATCTTCTCCCTCCACTTGAGGGCTAACATCTAGTATCAAAACTAAAACTATAAATCAAATTAGGGGCTTTAGTCTGTCACTCTAAAGTCCTCTAATTCTACACCCTTGAAAGTTTATTTCCCTATTTATTTGCAATCAACCCCATGAACTATATTCTCATTATTCTCATCCATGAAATCCATCCATGAAATCAAATGTGATTCTTACCATTTATTGATTGAGACAATACCATCTCGGATCTTACATGTTCTCAAAACAGGTATTAACATCTTAATTGACCAAATAAAAGAGTAAATAAAGTACAAGGTTTCAAATCATCACAACTTCTTCTAACATTGAAGTCTAATACTTCACACAACTTCCTTTCAATACTTAATCACTTATCATTTTGAGGAAAAAAAGAGGAAAAAAATAAAGAAATTTATGGAGAAAACATAATCACACTTGAGTTTAAAAGT
>NW_018164816.1:758171-768078 GCF_001263595.1 Phalaenopsis equestris
ACACACAAATAAGAAATATACACACAAATAAGAAATCTAAATTAAAATCAAATGTAGTCACAAAGATAAACACTTATCTCAATTTCTTAAAGTTTTTTTGAATTCTTCTTTTTCACTCACAATACAAACTAAAACTCAAAATAAAATAAGAAGGTGGCAAAATAAAAAGGTGGCTGATGGCGGCGGCGGTGGTGGTTACTAGGATAAATGATGGCTGTTAGATGTGGATTGGCTCTCTCTTGATGAACCAAGTCTTCTTTAATAAAAATCCAAGAGGTGTTTTGGTGTCTCTTCAAAATGTGTCTCCATTCAATGAATTTTCTTGAAGTTACCTCCTTTTAAAAGCCAATTGAATGAATTTTTGTGTCCATTAACTATTTTCAACTTTTTTTACCAAGGGTTGCTTCAAACACCTCTTAAAAAAGTTGTCCAAATTTAATGAATCATCAAATAACTACTTCTGAAGCTTAAGTGCGAGGTACCTGGAGCTTAGGCGTGACTCTCTCTGAATAACTGGAGTGTAAGCACCAGTACTGGGTGCTTAAGCGGCTCAGTTCATTTTTTCGCATTCTTTATTTTGCTCCAAATTTGATCCTTTTTCACTCTTTTTACCATTTTTCATCTATTTGATTGTACCTGAAAGAAAAAGACACAAATACCTTTCATTAAAGCTCAATACATTAAAAATTAGGTATAAAAATGTGTACAAAATACTATATATTTTAAGTGTATCACTTACCTATTCCTTCCTAGCTATTTGATTTTAATAATTGCTTTCTTAAATCTAATATTTTTGAATTACAAAATACTAGTCACATATTTAGTTGGTTTAATAATCAAATTGATAATTTTATAAGTTACCTTCTTCAGAGGGCTTTCTGCAGTTCTTCTTAGGTAGATTTTTTCCTCATTGTTTAAAAAAAATTTGGATAATTCTACTTATGATTAGTCTCCTATTTCTATATCTTTGGGAGCTTGTTATGTTTTAAAGCATAGATTTTTGTATTAAAAAATATTGGAGTAATTGTTTGGGTGGTTATGATATTATTTATGAAGCTTGAAATTTCCATGTTAAAGGTGATCCTCTATTTTCCCTTTGCAATAAATTAAAGAATGTCAAAATAGTTTTTAAGCATTGGAATTGGAATAATTCAAATTACCTTTCAAATTTCATCAATGATTTAAAGTCTCAACAAGGCTATCTTTTGGATAGATTAAATGATGATCCTCTTTGTATTAATTTGCTTAATCAAGCTTCTATCATTTAAATAAACTTCATACTGCCCTTTCTTGTAACTATAAATGGTTAAAACAATTGGCTAAATATGATTGATTATCTAAAGAGGATATGAGGTTAAATTTCTTTACCAAAAGATAAGAATTAATAATAATTCTACTCTAATTAAGGAAATTATAGTCAATGATGTATATTTACAACATCAAAAAGTGGGATATAGTGTATTCTTGTTATAAAATATTTTTTTAATACTAGTAAACTTCCTAATAGTGTTAAACTCATTGTTATTACTTTAATTCCCAAATCAAAAGGTGCTTAAAATTTAAATAATTTTCATCCCATCTCTCTCTATAATAACTTACATAAGGTTATTGCTAAGTTATTAACTGGCAATTTAAGCCTATTCTTTGTAATATTATTAATTTTGTTCAAGCTGTTTTTATTAAGGGGAGAGGTATCACAGATAATATCATTTTGGCTAATGATGTTTTATATGATTTTAATATCATTAATTCCTGAAACTAGTTTTGTTCTAAATTTAATCTTTGTAAAGTGTTTCATAAAGTTAATCAAAATTTTCTCTATGATATAATATTTAGATTGGGTTTTCTCAGTGATTTTATTACTTTAATTCCTAAATCAAAAGGTGCTCAAAATTTAAATAATTTTCATCCCATCTCTCTCTATAATAACTTATATAAAGAATAACTTACATAAGGTTATTGCTAAGTTATTAACTGGCAATTTAAGCCTATTCTTTGTAATATTATTAATTTTTTTCAAGCTGTTTTTATTAAGGTGAGAGATATCGTGATAATGTCATTTTGGCTAATCAATTTTATATGATTTTAATATCATTAATTCCTGAAAGTAATTTTGCTCCAAATTTAATCTTCATAAAGCCTTTCATAAAGTTAATCAAAATTTTCTCTATGATATAATGTTTAGATTGGGTTTTCTCATTGCTTTTATTAAATGGATTAAGGCATGTGTGAATGTTGTTTATTTTTATGTTATTATTAATGGTACAATGAATAGTTATTTTTTTCTTCTTCTAATTTGTGGCAATGTTGTCATCTTTCTCCTTATATTTTTGCTATTGTTATGGATGCTCTTTCTTCTATGTTGAATAATCAGAATAATTATATCATGGATAATTGTCTTAATAAAATTATTCATTTTATATATGTTGATGATCATTTATTTTTTGGAGATGTGACCAAAGAAAAATATGTTGAGATTTTCATACCTATTTTATACTGTTTTTGATGATATTGCACTTTAAAGAAAGATATTTTTGATGTTTTATTGCAGGAATAATGAAATAGGGTCATTGGAGCAAAAAGATGCAAAAAAGAGCGAACTTGGAGCAAAAATGACCAAAATGTGCAGAATTGAACTAGGGCGCCGACAACTCCATCGACCCTGCCGACGGCGAGATTTTCTCGAGACTCCAGAATTAATTCATTAAGAAGGTCAGACGAAGACACCCTCGAGGCCGTCGGCGAGCTCGGCGGTTATGCCTAATCAGACTTTGGATAAGGCCAAAATTTGAAGATTTGAAGGGATGCTTAGGGGATGTTTAGGCAACTCTTGGGAAAGCTCATCCACAACTTTAAAAGAAGATTTTGGCCAAAAATTGAGAGGGGGAGAGAAGGAGAGAGAATTTCTGGAGGTTAGAAATGTTTCAATAGTGTGTAAAAATTGTGAGGAATTCTTCGAGAGATTGTAAGAGTGGAGAGAAAGTGAGAGATTTCTTCCTCTTTGCTGTTTTGAAGAGGAATTCTGTGTGCGGTAAAGAAAGGAAGAGATTCAGAGGAGTGTTCTTGTGGAGAAATTATAGATAAGTTATTTATTTGTTGTAGTTTGTATGACTTTGATTTTATATATGAATTTCGAGTTTTGTTGTGTTTTCCCCATGAGATCTGAGTAGTTTTCTCTGTCTTTCTCCTTGTCTTGAGATTTGTGAAATGGTGATTTGAATTGGTGAAGCCATGAAAATGTTTAAGAAATTGTGATGATCTTTTCACTTTGATCTTAATTTACTTTCAATCTGACCAATTGATTTGTTAAAATATGTTGAGTTTTACAACTAAAGTGAGGATTACATCCAAGATTCAGGAAGGCCAAAGTCCTTGTAATTTGCGTGCAAATAAATAGGGAAATAATATTATCGGGCGTAGAATTGAAGATTTTAGAGTGACAGACTAAAATCCCCAATTTGGTCATATTATTTGGGTGTTGAAGTGTAGATGTTAGCCCTCAGGCGAGGGGAAAGTGGGAGCTCCGAAGTGAGAGCCGGTATCCTCCCAGCCTAGCCGTAGATTCAGAAAACAAGTGTAGGATTAGTCAATGTTCTTTATATCTGGACCAAAAGGTAAAGAATAGTTATGCTCCTAATTGACACAATATAATTTGAACTAATTCACTTTATCCATTCACTATAATTTCTTGACATAGAGAAGGATGTTTTCTTATGTATTGAATATCATATTTAAACCTTCATTAGTATCATTCGTTATTTAATAGATATTAAAATTACATATTTATTTCAATTTCCTATTAGTGATAGATAAGCGAATTAAAACAGTGACAGATAAGCAAATTGAACTTCGTTGTTGTGATTAAAATATTGCTTTATCTAAAATCTTAGTTTGTAGATCTAATCATACTCCCTATGGGATTGATATCTAGGACTTCATTAGAGTCCTATATTACTTGAGCGATGCGTATACTTGCATTGATAAGTGTGACTTAACAAACAATTATTGAATATTTAATATTTATTATGTACATATTTATCTTATATTTTTAAGCATATATCAAGTCGCGATCAAGATGCTCCTCCTCCGATTATGTCACATCTTACTAATATTTTGAATATTTTTAGTCGTGCTTTTAATTTAAATGTCAACTTTTCTAAATTTTTTATTTTCTTTTCTAAGAACATTGATAATATTTTAAAGCATACTATATGCAATATTAGTGTTATTAATATCACACCTCTACCCTGGAAATATCTTGGTGTTACTATTTCTCAATCTAAGCTTAAAGTGATTGATTGTAATATTATTTTTAATAAAATTTATAAATGGTTGGCTGGATGGAATCAAAAAGTTTTTTTATGGTCTGTCTTTTTAAATTAATTATTATATCATTAGAAGTTCCCTTTATTATTGGTTTCATTCTGCTTCACTACCTAAATGTATTAGGAAGAAAGTTACTTCTTTGTTGGGTAATTTTCTTTTTCATAATAATAAGGAAAGTAAAATGACTATTATTCTTGGAAAACTACTTCTATTCTTAAAGTTTTTAGAGGTTTTGGTATTCCTTCTTTAGATAATATCATTTTGATATGTAAAATTATTTGGAGTCATTTGAATTATAACTCTCATTTATCTAAGTGGAGTATGTATAAATATGGCACTATTTGGTTTAATTCTACTTTTAAAGTCTCTACTTTTTGAGAGATATTACTGAAGTTGCTATTAAAATTAGCAATCTTCTTTTTTTCTTAAATCATGAGATTAATGAAACATCTTTATTTGAACATTATGGTAATATGGTTTTTTTGTTGGTTTTCTTTTCATGAATTTATTAAAATTAAAGACATTCTTATTAATGGTAATTATTTTTTTCTTCTATATTGAAGTGTTCCTAATGATTATTTACTTTTTTTAATGACATTCTTATTACTACTGATGGTATAAGTTGTCTTTGGGAAAGGAAAGATTTCTTTAGTAGTAAAATTATTTATCATTTTATTTATGAAAATTTACCTATTAAAGATTGAAATGGATTGTTTTGGTATAAAGGATATAAGATTAATTTGGCTTTGTTTTGTTGGCGAACTTTTAAACTTAGTCTTAAAACTAGTGATATTCTTAATTCAAGGGGTATTAATGTTAGAATTAATTGTTTTCTTTGTCTTAATAGTTTAGAAACTCATAAACATTTATTCTTTAAATGTTTTTTCATAATTTATTGAACGATTGTATCCTTATTGGATAATTTTTTATTATCACTGGCAACTTCTTTCAAGTTTTTTATCATGCTGAGAATATTAGTTGCAAAATTCAGAAGAGATTTTATCTCTTAGCTATTCAAAGTGTTGCTTATGAAATTTGACTGAAAAGGAACAACAAAATTTTCAATAGTTTTAATACTTCTTTTTAGATTATCACTAGAAGAATTCATTGAAAAGTTATGCATAAGAGTAGGAAGTGAAAATTCAAATATGAAATTCCCACCTTTATTAAAATATTTATAAGCTGTAGCTATGGTTTCTATTGGTTGGTTTAATAGTAGTTTCTATCTCTGTTTTTTCTTTATGTTTTTGGATGATTTCGAGCTCTTTCTTGGCTTATGATTCAATTACTTTCCTTTATAACAAGATGGCTGGAGTTTATTTCATTTGCATCAACTTAATTTTTGTACATTGGAGTTGATGTTCCTTCTTCAAAATTGGCTCTAGCTTTGTTATGGGCACTAAATCTCTCATTTGTACATTGATGTTCCTTATTCTTGATCGACTCTAACTTTGTTCCGGGCTCTGACTATCTCTTTTGTTTCTTATTCTCAGTAGTGTTGAACTCCTTTTTTTTATTTACTAATGGATGTTAAGATTGTTGAAGCATTATAGTTTATTTTTCTGATGTAGTTCAGTCTTATACTAGATTTTTCTTGAGAGGTATTTTTTTTAATGAGCAATGATAATTTTCAACAATATATTAAATTAAACTATTCCATTGAATATTGTAATTCATTAGATTCTGGAAGGTAATTTAATATTTCTGCAAGTTCGTTCTGAGCTCAATATCTTCAACATCTTCGTTGTCTTCAATATTTTCAATGTCTTCTTTGTCTTCAATGTTCTAAATCTTCTTTATAATTTTTGTCCAATCTTTCTTTTATTGCTTTGTTTTCATTTATTTTTTTTAGGTGTTTCTTTTTTTTTTTCTTTTCTACTTTTATTGATTTTGCAGATGCAATTTATTTGGTCTTCAGATATTTTGTTCAGATAGACTGCCTTTAGGTTGTATCTAGAAGTGGATGATGCACTCGTGAATCTTTCATCTTCAGCTCTTCTAATTAAGTATTTACAATCTTTTTCTATTGTTGTGTGTTTTTTGTTATTCTTGGTTGTTATGTTTTTTTTTTCTGGCTTTGTTGAGTTGTATGGATATTATATATTTTATTTTATCTTTATGAATATAACTAGGCGTGACCCTCTATATATGTATGTATGTATGTATGTATGTATGTATGTATGTATGTATGTATGTATGTATGTATGTATGTATGTATGTATGTATGTATGTATGTATGTATGTATGTATGTATGTATGTATGCATATATACATATAATTTTTTAAACTGGAATGGTTCGAGACTATTATACGAGTCTCCAACCACCCCTAATGTGCTTAACAATTCAAGTACCACCTGCTTAAGGCCAACTGTGTCAGAGGGGATTCAAACCCCGACCTGAGGGGTCTTTGTTAGAGTTTCGAATGACGGTTTTCGTCGTCTATGATTCAGTCGTGTTCAAAGGCGAGGGCTCGCACCTCATCGCCTCTGTTTCGTCGTCTCTACTCTTCCTTATCCTTACATATTATGCTTCATTAGTTCGTGTTTGCGTCGTTCTGTGCTTTTGTCTGTTTCATCTGTTTCGTCACCGACAGTTTTCACAACTTCCGTGTTTCTATCGGGGTTTTGTTGCAGAAGACACTGGCAGCTTCAGATCTCAGCACCTTCGCCTCTCCCTGCTTCTGTGACTATATTGAGACGTCGTAGCAGGTAGATCTCTTTGCTCTGATGGCGCTTCCTTCTTCGGTTGAACCTAACAAAACCACATTTACCCGCGTGGTGGGTAAACTTCAGGTGGAGTCCGCAGTTGTCTTCCCCACAAGCTATAAGGATTGTCGTGATGATACAAATGATTGCCCTTTTGTTAAGAAGGCAAGTCAGAAATGTGGGATAGTAGCACACTTTTTCTCTGATTCAGAAATTTCACCCAGACTAAAAAATGCAAGTTCGCTCTTTTTGGAAAATTTTTGTGGGGGCACCCACCCATGAAAGTTATCAGAAAAAGTTTTGATGATCTCAAACTAGTAAACAAGTGGAAAGTGAGATTCTTTGATGGAAGACATGTGTTGATTCAGTTAACAATGGCTAAAAATTATGCTCAGATATTGTCCAAAAAAGATCTTAGTATTACAAGTAAGTCAATGAAGTTACTTAAGTGGTCTCCTAATTTCGAACCAAATCATGAATCTGTCATTGTTGCGGTATGATTTAGTCTACCTGGTCTCAAGCTGCACTTTGTTAATCATCAGGTTCTCTACTTTACTAAGGCCATATTTGGGGACCCTATGAAGCTAGATCTACCATCCTTCAATCTAACTAGGCCTTCTATGGCCAGAATACTTATGGAAATAGATATTACTTTACCTAATATTACTGAAGTCTGGTTGGACACAACTCATAATAGATATTACACAACTCATAATAGATATTAACTCATAATAGATATTGACAGTAAATTGTCATGGAACAAAAACATTTTTATTGTGCCCACTGTAAGATGTTTGGGCATACCCTTGATAAATGTCACAGACTCCATCCTAATTTGAAATCAAAAGCTCAAATGAATAAGGATGGGTCTAATCCCACTGCTCAACTTGTGGAGGAAATTACCACAAGACAGGAGTTGGGGTCTGATTTAATTGCCCATGTGGATCCCCTTCCTACCAATATTGTTTTTGCTTCTGCAATTGATGTGTTGTCGGATGGCTCTGCTGGGAAGCTACACCTTCAAACCTTATTGAAAACAATACTGAAGGATCCTTGCCTACAAAGGATAGTGTTCATACCGATAATCAAGAGAACCTTGGGGCTCCCCATCTTTAAGAAGTATCTGGTGCAGAGGCGACAACTCATACTTCACATACACTAGAACCTATTATGGTTACATCGGTTGACAATCATTCTACTACAGTTTTACTACCTCATACGAATGATCAATCTTCGAATGAGGAATGACAAGTTTACACATTCATGAAGAAGAAGAAAAATGAAGACCTACTTGAGCTCAGGAATATAATGGATGAATAATGGATGATACTTTTTTGGTTACTTCGGGTAATGGTACACACTTCACCAATTTGTTAGTTGGCTCCCTTCCGAGAACTAGAGGCAGAGACAATACTAAATTGGGTTGTCCCTAACTTTTTTCACGCCTTGATCGTTTTGGTTTTTGATCTTATATGTACTCTCTTTTTTTGGGATTTTGTGTGTGTTGTACCGTTTAGGTTGGGCGCCAGCTTTTGGGCCCATTCATACAACCTATATGTATCCTTTTTTCATTAATATATTAGCCCTTGGGATTTTTTAATATATATATATATATATATATATATATCTATGTATCTATATGTATGTATGTATGTATCTATATGTATGTATGCATGTATCTATGTATATGTATGTATCTATCGAGATTGCAAGATGGCTGGAGTTTATTTCATTTGCATCAACTTAATTTTTGTACATTGGAATTGATGTTCCTTCGTTTAAATCAGTTCTAGCTTTGTTATGGGCACTATTCTCTCATTTGTACATTGATGTTCCTTATTCTGGATTGTCTCTAACTTTCTTCTGGGCTCTGAGTATCTCATTTGTTTCTTATTCTCAGTAGTGTTGAAGACTTTTTTTTTTGTTATTGATTGATGTTAAGATTGTTGGAACATTATAGTTTATTTTTCTGAAATAGTACAAACTTATACTTGGTTTTTCCTTAGAGGTCTTTTTTTTATTGAGTAATGATAATTTTCAACAATATATTAAATTCAATTGTTCCATTAAATATTGTAATTCATTAGATTTTGGAAGGTAATTTAATATTTCTACAAGTAAGTTCTGAGCTCAATAACTTCAACATCTTTAATGTCTTTAATATTTTCAATGTCTTCTTTGTCTTCAATGTTCTATATCTTCTTTATATCTTTTGTCCAATCTTTCTTTTATTGTTATGTTTTTATTTTTTTTTTGTTAGGTGTTTCTTTTTGTTCTCTTCTACTGTTTATTGATTTTGCAGATGCAAGTTATTTGGACTTCAGATATTTTGTTCAGATACACTGCCTTTAGGTTGTATCTAGAAGTGGATGATGCACTCGTGAATCTTTTGTCTTGAGCTCTTCTAGTTAATTGTTTACAATCTTTTTCTACCGTTGTGTTTTTTGTTATTCTTTGTTGTTTTGCTTTTTTTTTTCTTCTTTGTGTTGTGCTGTATGGATATTATATATTTTATTTTATCTCTATGAATATAATTGGACGTGGCCCTCATGTTTCCCCAAAAGAGAAGAAAATATGTAGTTTGCTTTTAAAATGTAAGTGATAGTAATATTTTTTATATGATATTAAAGATTTGAATGCTAAATATGCGAACATAAATTTTAGATGTCAAATAAGAAATAAATGACAATCAAATAAATAAATAAATAAATAAATAAATCCTAATGTGCCTAAACATTCGAGCACCACCTCTTTAAGGCCAACAATGCCAGTGGGGATTTAAATCACCGACCTGAGGGATCTTACACCGTGGATGCCAACCAACAAGCCAGCGTACGGGATACACTCACGCATTATATATATATATTGAAGTGT
>NW_018164816.1:768246-772201 GCF_001263595.1 Phalaenopsis equestris
ATATATATATATATATATATAATGTGTGCGTGTATCTATATGTATCTATATGTATCTATATGTATCTATACGTATCTATGTATCTATGCATCTATGTATCTATATGTATCTATGTATCTATGGATCTATCTGTATCTATATGTATCTATATGTATCTATGTATCTATGAATTTATATGTATCTATGTGTCTATATGTATTTATGTGTATATGTATCTAAATGTATCTATATGTATCTATGTATCTATACGTATTTACATATCTATATATATCTATATATGTATCTATGTATCTATATCTCCATGTATCTATGTATCTATGTATCTATATATACTTATACATGTATGTCTCTGTATCTATATATTGATACTTATACATGTGTGTGTGTGTGTGTATATATATATATTAGTACTGTTTTATATGAGTTGGTGGCAGGTCAGGTAAGAATTATGTGGTCACAATTTGAATATATTTAAATATCAAACAGCTAAAAATTTATATTTATATATAACATTTTAGTGCATAAATACGTGCATGCAAAATTATATTTCAATTTGAAAGAATAGTATTGATGATATTTTTAATGTGATATTATATTTTGATTGTTATGTATGTGAATATAAAAAATGTTAGATATGTAAATATATTTAAGAAGAATTGAAAGGTATTTATGTTCACCCTTATATATAAATGTGATATGTATGTAAATACCTCCCGCAAAAATGGTTCCTTTTTTTTAAAACGCAATTGCGTTGAGAAATTACGCAGAACATATTTGTTCGGAATTTGACGATCATTCCACCCCTTCCTATAAATTTGTTCGAAGCGCTACCTTGCCGCCGACTCGCGAATAAGGTCTGTGCGTGCTCCACTTTTCTCTTCTCACACGCTCTTCTCACTCTCTGCGAAGATGGGAGATTATAACGACGCGATGATGCGTAATCCCAACGCCGCTGTACAGGCTCGTACCAAGGCGCAGAATCGAGCTAACGTTCTCCAGTTAAAACTGGTAATACAAAGATGCCCTAGCTCTTCCAACTCTCCATGAACTCCGCCCTTGTTCTTTTCGATATGATTTGGGAATCTCGTTGTCCTATTAGGGATTTTATTTTTTTACAAGTTTCTTCATTAATAGACTTGTTTTGATTCCCTTCGGATACTTCGTATTCCTGTTCGAATTTCCTTCTATTGAACATTTACACTGCTTTCAGTTGATCTCATTGCACGTATGCTGTGTTTATTGGGAACTTGTATGTCCTCAATTTCAATCCAAGATCTGTGCCAAATATGATGAACTTATCAGTATAATTTAGGTTTTCTAATTGTTTTTGTTTCTGCTGGGGCGGTGGTGGTGATGTGATGTATGGTATTAGGAAAACGTAGGGGCTGGGGTTGAACTATGATTTAGAATATATTGCAAAAATAGATTTAGTAAATCTTTTGTGTGTTGAATCTTAAAATTGTTTGCATGATAGATGTAATATCTATTTAAATCTTAGTAAATAGTTTGGTAGATATTTCCAAGATTTTGGATTTTAAGGAGAGAAAGGATGCATTGAGGAGAAGTGGTGTAGATCTCTTAAATCCCACCTCCTTTAGGATTTACTGAACCCAGGATTTTGCTCAACAACTTTTGGGCAAGATTTACTCTAAAGCTTGGCTAAATTTTTTGTTAAATTTTGTAACCAAACTTTCTCAATGATGGGGTAGTGAAATATAATAAAATACGATTTTAAGGTTTTGATTATTGTGAATGTAGAATCAGTGATACCCATTGTTGATCTCTTGCTTTCATGTTACAAATGAACGTAGTTGGTTTGTAGGTTCTCATTAGTATAATTTGATTGGTTGTCGTGTGGGGTGGGGATGATATTAAAAAAATTCAAGGGCTATTTTGGTCCAAATAGGATTTAGAAAATCCTGTAAAAACATATTTAGTAAATTTTGTATGTTTTGTCTTAAAATTTTTGACATAATGATGAATTAATTTAAATATTAGTAAATTGTTTGGTTGATAGTTCCAAGTTCTTAGAATTTAAGAACAAAAATGATGCATTGAGCTGTGTAAATATATTAAATCCTACTTTTTTTAGGATTTATTAAATCCAAGGTTTAGCCTAAAATCGGAAAAAAATGGGATTTAAGAAGTTAGTAGCTCAAAAAACTATTTGACAAGATTTGCTCTATGTCTTGGCTAAATCTTGGTTAAAATTTGTAACCAAACTTTATCAAGACTGGGCAAGTGAAATATAATAATTTTTATTAATGTTTTGATTCCTGTGAATTTATGTTCTATGTTAGTCAGTCTTGATATCCTGGTTTCACATTACAAATGGGCATGGTTGATTGGCAGTGAATTGTGAGAAACCTAGGGACAAGTCTTCGAGTAGCATAACTTGAAATTATTGCCATGGTTATACCCAATTAATCGATAAACCATCCGTTTCACATGGTTTTTTATCTTTTCATAGTTTTCATCAGTTAGTGGGAATAATTTTTTCGTTGGGACTATAGATGTAGCTAACAATAAGCTAGTGAGAGAAGTAGAGCGACTTTGATTTTTAAACTCAGAAACATGATTAGTAGGACTAACATGGTTTAAAAGTTGAATGCAGTTTGACTTATGAATTTTTTCTTAGTTTCCATTGTTAAGAGGATATATAATCATTGTTAACATTAGTCTTTTCTTGACTATCAGTCATCTATTTCTTTTTTTTGAATAATTATTTTTCATTCATTTTGTGTTGTATGAGGTGCTAAATCAACCTATGCAAATCTGTTTGCATTACTTAATGCTAGCTTAATCCACTTTTTATTTTCCTACCCTCATCCTTTCACATTGAATTTCTTACTGTTCTTGTTAATGCTTGTTCTAACCCTTTATATTTACTAAAATTCAAAGTATTGTTTGTACTTAGCTTGAATATGTAGTATTTCTACTATTTCTTTAATACGAGCAAATGTTGAAGTAAAAGTCAATATTCATGTCATTTTGCATATCACCTTGTCTATGAAGTATTTTTTATCATCTAATACCAAGATCTGTACAGTTTAACAAATTTAATTATAAATTCCTTTAGTTTTTGGCTAAATTTTTTATAAAATTCTCAATAATTCTCTAAACAGTTTACGTTAATTTTGGAAGTTAAATATGAACTACATCCTCATTTTTTTTTATGGAGTCAAGGTTTATAAACATATCATATTTAGAATTCTAAGTGCTACCTGTTCTTTCAATAAAAATATCATATAAAATGTGATTGTTGTAAGAAAAGTTGTTCCATTTCTTCGAAAGGGAAAAATGTTATGATATTGTTGAATTGCTTTTTCAAAAAAATATTATTCCCACAATAGTTCTACAATTACTTTTATAGATAAGTGCATTCATATTAAACATATTCTAAATTAATTGTATTAACAAAAACAATGCATTCATATTAGATCATTATGGCATAAAAATGAATTATTCACCAATAAGTACAATAAATTTATCTTTTCTATACCTGTATGTTATTGCTCCTTCCATAACTTAATCTTATGACACTCCTTAGTTGATGACTCTGTAATTGCCATCACTAGCAGCATTGTTTTTTGTTCTTTAATTCTGCAATTCAAATAGATTTTATCCAATAATTTTGCATCCCTTTAATCCTAAATAATTCTTTAAGAATACGCATTAGCGAAGTACTCCATTTTCTTCAATAATTCTCCAAATCACAATTAGTATCTTCTTCTGAGTTGTCTGCCGTTTTATGCTGATCTATACTTTATACCTGATTTTATACATTATGCTCCTTTACAATGAATTCATTCTTAATGCCATAATTTAATAATTTATAAATATTCATTTTTATGTTTTCACCCTTGAATAATTTCTTTATGGTTTCATTTTTAATACATTTATCTTGGTTAATTTCTCTAGATCTTCTACCTTGAGAAACAGTTTATATATATAT
>NW_018164816.1:772248-794551 GCF_001263595.1 Phalaenopsis equestris
TATATATATATATTCTTCATTGTGAGTATTTGACCAACTGCTTAAATCAATAAATGATTTTTTTTTTCTTTGTTTTTTTTCCTGAACTATTAGCTTCCTCAAAATTATTTTAAATTTTGGTAGCATTAGCTAATATTTTTTTCATTATGTAAATGTAGATTTCTTTGCCTCAACCAATTTTTATGCTTTCTCCACAGTATGTCTCATAATGTCTGATCCATATCTATGAAAATGGTCCTCGTATCCCATTTGAATTTATCACAACGGTAAAGTTTTTATTTGTATCTCTTAGCAATCTATCCTAAAATCGTCATAACTCCTCTCTTTTGGACTTGCACCATCTTAATCCGAGCAAGATTTTTGGAATTTTTTTTTCTAAGACATTTATTAATACTGCTCATATGCTAGTGTTGTCAAATTTCTTCTCGAAGTTACATTATAATTTTTTAAAGAGGTTTTTCTTACTCTTTTAAGTGTTAAAAAGGGCAGTGTCATATGGGTAGCTCCACTTTTGAAAGCCACAGATTTTTTGTTCTTTTAAATTTTTTTTTTGAGTTCATTCATTATTACGAAATTAGCTATAACTTCTATCATTGGATTTGTATATCCAATTCTATTCACGCAATCAATCATATTATAACCTATCATACAAGGATCTATATGTTTATTTATGTCAACTATTTTAGTTTTTCTCTTTTTAAAGTGTACATTGTAGTTGTTTGCTTATTTTGTCAAGAAATTATTTTTGAAGTACTTTATAGTCCAACTTTATATGCATCATCACCATCCATGGTTATAATGTTCTCATCAATGATTAACTTAATAGAAATCATGTTCTCTAATTTTATCTACTTTAACAATTTTAATTTTAAATTATATATTTATTTCAATTCCTACCTTCTTTCTATTTATGACCTTACTAACATATAACTTATAAGCTTCCTGAATGCTGTAGGTTTTTTTTCCCTTTCCATTAACCTTTTGCAAACATGTGATATTTATTTTTCATTGATCATTGTGCCTACTAATTATCTAGAATTAAATTTAAGATCTCCAAATTCTTTTAAAGATTTCTAATTGTATTTTTAAACTCAACACTTACCTACTTGTGAGAGCAGTTGGGTTAAGTTGTTTCTTGTCACTGCTGGGTGATATTTTATGGCTAACTTTCATCACCATCTGGTTTTGTTTCATATGTCCTTTATCGTTTATATATTAATGAGCTTTCGTTTTTTTTTTCTCACCATAACCAGCTGCTGTGAAGCTTCCCTTTTTTTGGGGATACCATATCGCTAACAAATTACAGATCTTGCTTCATTGATTGAGTTTTGACGTAGATTATGTAGTTGGCTGCCAATCTAGCTTTGGCTCTCAACCTTTTTCATCTAGATTTGGATCCCATAAATGATTGTTTTGCCATTACTGAGAGAGTTAATGACTATAAAATCTACTTATGTTAAAAAATTTTGCATTAAATGTTTAGCTTGTTAGAGCATCCAACTTTGGAAATCTTTTGTTGTGTTCTCATGGTATA
Source organism: Phalaenopsis equestris (assembly GCF_001263595.1). NCBI lineage: Eukaryota > Viridiplantae > Streptophyta > Magnoliopsida > Asparagales > Orchidaceae > Phalaenopsis > Phalaenopsis equestris. Next base: position 773,783 of record NW_018164816.1, read on the forward strand.
GATGAGGTACCAATGCATTGGGTCAATGGACTTTGAAATAAATCTTTAGTGGTGCTGGCAGTGATTAGATATCAGGTAGTCTGCTTACTTTGGGTACCATTGTACCTTACAGTGCTGTGCTACTGAGTAGGTGTTTGTTGTTCACGAGCTCCTCTTGCTCTGTGATGCATGTAGTTGGACAGTTTTTCCGAAATAAAGCTATAGGTTCTGGTTGTTTAAGTTGGTTTCCAGTGATGCAATAATCATAATTTTCATTCTTATTTTTTTCTTTGATAAACCCGCAAGGCTTGCTTTTGTTAATGAATTTTCAAGTTAGTTCCTGCCTTTGCCCAACTTTTCATGGCTCAGTTAAAGTGTTGTTAGCTCTTCTAATGTGTATCAATCATTAATGCATCTTGTATGCTTGCTGGGAACCTGAAGTGTTAATATTTTGTGCTTCATGTGCTTTGCTTTACAGAATTTTTATTTATGATTTCATGTATATATTGGGCTTGTTTTTCTTCCAGCTGGCTTTACTAAGTTCCATATTTTGACTCCATTTTCTCCATAAAACTATTAGTCTTATATTTTTCTTGGTAATTTGCTCTCATGTAGATTGGGCAGAGTCATCCTACTGGTCTTACAAATAACCTTTTGAAGCTCTTTGAACCTCGCCCTCCTCTGGAATATAAACCTCCTCCAGAAAGGAGGAAATGCCCACCATATTCAGGCAGAATAAAAGTTTTTGATTATTTTTTTGGCTCTTTATGCAGAAATATTATCTAATATTTAATCTTTTACTTTGAAGGAATGGCACAATATGTCAGCCATTTTGCTGAGCCTGGGGATGAAGAATATGCACCTCCTGTTCGAAAAGCTGAAATTCCAGTATGTTTTCAGACTCTTGTTAATAATTTAGCCTGTTAATAAAATCTAGGTCATTTACCATACTAGATGGTCATGTATCTACTTGATTATGTAGTTTTTATTTGTTCTGCTATCTATTTGATTTTGAGTTTCCTTTATGAAGATTTCTCATAATCAATTTAGATTTATACCGTGCAGGTCTACTACGGAAACTATACATTTATTTAAGGGTTTGATGGAGAAGGTCTACTATGGAAACTATACATTTATTTAAGGGTTTGATGGAGAAGTTCAGAGAATAAGGAGGATCTACATATGATTTTTATTATTTAGAAAAAACTTATTGATACGTCACCAATGATAAGGTTTCAAGAGTCCTTTGGAGAGTTCTTGAGAAGAAAGGTGTTGATATGATTTATATTCAAGCCATCAAAGATATGTATACTAGAGCTGTTACTCTTGTTTGAACAAAAGGAGGATTGACCAAATATTTTTATATTTCAGTTGTATTACACCAGGAATTGGCTTTAAGCTCATATTTTTTTGCTTACAAAGATATGTATACTAGAGCTGTTACTCTTGTTTGAACAAAAGGAGGATTGACCAAATATTTTTATATTTCAGTTGTATTACACCAGGAATTGGCTTTAAGCTCATATTTTTTTGCTTAAGTTATGCATGCTCTTACTGGACATTTACAGGAGAATGTACCTTGGTCTATTCTTTTCGTTGATGACATCCTTCTTATGGATAAGACTAGAGAGAAACCTCAGGAAAAACTTGAATTATGGAGGCCTACATTGGAGTCTAAGGCCTTCATTTGAGTAGACCTAAAATTCAATACATGGAATGTAATTTTAGTAGTAGTAGCTCTAGTGACAGAGTTATAACTATGAGTGATCAAATTATTAAAAGGTGTGAACGCTTTAGATATCTCGGCTCTATTGTTCAAAGTGATGTGATATAGATAGGGATGTTATTAGTAGAATTCAAGTTGGTTGGTTGATGTGGAGGCATGCTGCGAGCCTATTGTGTGATAGAAAAGTACTGCTTAGATTGAAAGGAAAATTTAATAAGATGTTGGTGAGACTTGCAATGCTCTATGGCATTGAATGTTGGCCTTTAAAAAATAAGCATAAAATTAAGTTAAGTGTTGCCGAGATGAGAATGATTAGGTGGATGAGTAGCTTTATACTTAGAGATAAAATGAGAAATGAATACATTCGTGATAGGGATGGTGTAGCACTAGTGGCGGTAAAAATTAGAGAGAATTGTCTTAGATGATTTGTTACACTAAAGGTGACCATCTGATGACTCGATTAGAAGAGTGGATGTTTTAGATTCGACTTATGTTAAGAAAGGCAGAGGTAAACTTGGAAAAACTTGGGCATATTGTATAAACAACGATCTTAATTTATTAGAATTAAATGAAATATGACACTCAATGAGACGCAATGGAGAAAAATGATTCATGTAGCTGACCCCACTTAGTGGGATAAATGTTTGTTGTTATTGTTGTATCTTATGTTGTTGTGTATTACTTCGTGCATGCAAACTTGTTGAGTATATTGCCTGCATGCTTTATTTTGCTATATATGTGCTGCTCATGAATCCATGTAAGCTTTATTTTTTTGCATTTATATTGATTAATGTTTGTATTGCTGGAATACTTATCATGAAAATGAGAAGGGGCTGTAAAAACTTAATTATGTTGAGTTTTAACGGTTAATGAAAGGATAGTGAAAGTGTTTCTTGATTAGTTAGTCTCAACAAAATAAAGACATAATACTAAGTTAAGTGTTGCCGAGATGAGAATGATTAAGTGGATGAGTGACTTTACACTTAGAGACAATATGCGAAATGAATATATATCTGTGATAGGGTTGGTGTAGCTCCAGTGATGGATAAAAGTAGAGAGAGTCATCTTAGATGATTTGGTTGCATTAAACGTCGACCATCTGATGATCTGATTAGGAGAATAGATGTTTTAGATTCGACTTATGTTAAGAAAGGCAGAGGTAGACCTAGGAAGACTTGGGCTTATTGTATAAAAAATTGATCTTAATTTATTAGAACTAAATGAAAATATGACAATAAATAGGACGCAATGGAGAAAAAAGATTCATGTTGCTGAACCCACGTAGTTGGATTAAGGCTTTGTTGTTGTTACTGTTGTTGGTGTCAGCAAAAAAAATTGAATGAACATCTAAATAATTTGATTACCTAATGAGCTTCTCTGATATAAAGGTGTAGGTCGAACTTGGTACTGAAACATATTTTTTGATTCACTAATTTTGACATTGCAAGAGAAGAAATAAGTCGTAATCTTGCATATTTAAAACATAAGATTTATATTTTTGATCTGTTGTTTTGAATCTGCATCTCATATTTAGTAGTCTATGCAGGTGCATATAAAGAATATGCAGTCCATTTACATCTAGATGACAGTATTTTGCTCTCCCCTGATTTTATTTCTTTATATTTTTGGGGACAGTCGCAAAGAAGAGCTAGAATTCATAAGCTTCGCTTAGAAAAAGGAGTACAGAAGGCTGCGGAAGAGCTTGAAAAGTGTAATGACTTGGTGGTTTGCAAAAGAGCAAAGTCTTTTTTTTTGGTCTTTTCATCTGGTGGGGTTTAATTTTACATATTTAATGCAGATGATCCGCATAAAGATCCAAATGCAACTGGTGATCCATACAAAACATTATTTGTGGCCAGGCTTGTAAGTGCCTCTTTTTATTATTCTTTTGAGCGTACCATGGGTGATCTTTAGTTGCATCAGTTCCTGTGTGTTAAGGGATTGGAGTTTGTGCTTGCATACATGTTTTTATGCTTAAATTATGTATTTACTATTTTCTATCTCTTTGCAGAGTTATGAAACAACTGAACATAGGATCAAAAGGGAGTTTGAAGCTTATGGTCCAATTAAACGGGTAAGTATCCTAGAAAATTTATGTTGGGAGCAGTCATTACTCTTGACATGGGTAAGGTTACAGTTTAACATTTATTTGTTCTTGGTAAAAAGCGGTACTATTTTGGCTATGATTGGAGTTCCAGTTTTGTTTGACTATACATTTTAAAAAACTCATTTTGTGATCTTTTTGCTTCCGTTGTTACCTATGTTTAAATGGCAACTATAATTTTCGGGAAGCCTAATGTTGGGCATAATCTTATGTATTGATAGTACTTTACCCTCAATTTCCTCCACCAATGCATGTGTTGGTGCACATTCTTACATGCCTTGTGGCTGAAACGTATGCCCTCATGTTATGGTGTTTTGTGTTTGCATTCACCTGTTAATACATACTGCCGAACATTTTCTGTACTTGTAAGATGTTTGCTTTTGTAAATCTTTTGGTTTTGCACAACCTCTGAGCTTGTGTATCTTTTTGAGTTGTTCAAACTTCATTCTTCTCTTGGCAAGTAATACTTTAAGTTCCTTTTAGCCACACTAAACTTTTGGTGAGAGGTATTTTTTTTGAACAATATCTATCCTATGGCAATATTTCATATCCACTTTTGGCAATTTGTTCATATACCATAAATTTGTTCATTCCACCCGTGGTAAGAAATTAATCATGTTCATTTTGCATACTTGAATCCAGAAATATTTACTGGCTTGTGGTGAAATTATGGTCTTCTTTCACCCTGGAAATATATTGCTATCCTTGCAGAGGCGTCTCCATTGTGATTATACTTCAAATCCAGATTATTTAAATTTTGTATATTTGGTTAATTGATTTCCATGGTGAAATTTGATATAGAGATATGTGATTGCCATTGAAACTTCTGGGGGGTGGTTGTGAACTTTCTTCTTTGTTGAGTTTTCTTATGGTGGTTGTTAAAGATGAATATTTAAATTTATTCTCTAGGAGAAGACTAAGGAATCATGTTGAGCTAATTTAATCATTGATTTTTCATCTAAATTGGTGTTTATTAAGCATCCTGTATGTTTCTAGGTAAGCGAACAGGTAAATTTTAATGCAAATGCACAAACTTGTTTTCGTCATAGCACAATATTTTTCTTCTGTGCCTATTGAAATTGTCTCGGTGTTTATTCTATTCCAATTCTATGGGGCTTTTTTTGTGCCAGATTTCAGTAGAAGGTTACATTATGTTGTAATTTGTGGGAACATCGAATTAGTGTACGGTAATTTTTATTTTTTTACACGTAATAGCACCATGATCATGAGCATGAGAAGTGAATTTAGTTTAGAAAATTAAATTATTTAGTGTCGCTTTTGCCATTTATTTGGGTTTTGGTTCATATGGAATTTGTGGAAGAAAATTGTGGGGGTAAGAAATAGAACTCCAAAATCGTTATACGCAACTATCATTTTGGGAGCCGTCATTGTAAATTTTTTGGATGGTAATTCTGCCAAAATTTTGAGGCAATCTTCACAAACAAAGTTCAAACTGAACGGATATTTGTTTTATCTTCATCTTCAAGTTGTAAGCCAAAAGCATCACCCTCGTCTTGATTTCAGATGTCCCATCCTGGATAGGTATATCACAGGGGGTATTAGCAGGTTTCCTACTCTATTTTAGCTCTATGCATTTTTTTCTCCTGCAACTTAACATTTTATTTTTTGATTAGAGAAGTCAAAATGAGTTTCCTGATTCTGAAGAATTCATGGTATCTTTCTAAAACTGTACTATTTGTTATTTTAAACTACCCTGGTAAGGGGGGGTATATATATATCACATCCGGCAAAAATGGTCATGTACATGGATATATCTGCCAACCCAATTGATAAGGTGGTGGTGCATCTCACGTGGAGCAGCAGTACACCTTTAAAGGTGAGCACGGCTAGCAAGGCTTGCTGCCTGTCTGTCGTGCCATTTAGGTTTTTAGTATTCCAAACAAACTTTGCAGATGTGCAAACCCTAGAGTCAAAACGTAGCACATGTACTGTCTGGCTCCATATTTTTGATGCAGATGTTTTGTTGATGTCTTCTGTTTTGTTTCTCTTAGGTTCGTATGATTATGGACAAGGAGACGAATAAACCTAGAGGATATGCCTTCATCGAGTATATTCATACACGTGATATGAAAAGTGTGTTATATTCTCATCTCAATTCTCTCTCTGATTAGATAAATTTTATAATTTATTTTCTTTTAATTGATATTTTGCAGCTGCATACAAGCAAGCTGATGGTAGGAAGCTTGACAATCGACGAGTTTTAGTTGACGTTGAGCGTGGTAGAACTGTTCCAAATTGGCGGCCTAGAAGGTTGGGTGGTGGACTTGGATCCACAAGAGTCGGTGGTGAAGAAGTTAATCAGAAGCATTCTGGCAGGTAAGTAGTTGTCCCTTTTTTTTCCCAAACTGTTTTTATAGCACTTAAAGGCTTGGATTTTTGCTTTCTTTGAATACTTCTAGTGATTGTTTAAATTACTGGTTTTTTCATAATGAAATTTAATGTTGTGTTTTTACATTACAAGTTTGATTTTTATACAATGTCTGGATACGAGTTTGGAGGCATGTAAAGGCGCATAATTAATTTGCCATTTAAGGGTTATTGGCAACCTGCATTAACGATCATTGAGATACAAAAGCCATAGTAAATGCATTATTAAATTAACCCAGCATGAGAGGAAAGCAAGGACAAGTTTCTTGCTGATAAAAAGGACAGTTGGAGTTTGCTAGTGGATAAATAACATACCATTTTTTTCCAAAGCATTTATCCCAAATTTTTGTCCTCAGTTAATAAGTCATTTTAATTTACACGCTCCAACTGTAATCTATATCTAATATGGTCTGAGCTTCAACTCACGAACTCCCTCCCTTCAAGAGAAACCTCAAGCTTGAAGGTAAGCAGGCCATTTTTTGATGTTTAGCTATTCTAATCAACAAACCTTGTATCATGTTTGATTGGTGTTTTTTTTTTTTTAAATTTTTTGAATTAATCTGAAAGAATTCTTGGTTTGCATGGAGCCTGGAGTTGTTCTAGAGCATTTAGCTTAATATTTAAGAAATTTTTGAATGATGCATTATGAGTATTGGTGATCGTTCTGTTTGTTTGCATCATTGTAGTGCTTATTAGTCGTTGGCTTTTCCACTTTATTCTAAGTACTTACTATGTAATACTTATATGCATATGCAAACAATAAATTTTTTAAAATTCAAAATCTACGGCCATATTATTAAGTCACAATGAGAGATTGTTTCCTTCTAAACTTTAAAGCAACAATAGAATTCTATTCTTAAAATATTTTTTTCCCCTCAAACTTCACAGATTTACTAATTGTTTAAAACTTTTAAGAACTATAACCACCTAGAGTTTTATTTTAATTGGAGCTTTCACAAATTTTTAATTAATTAATTATTTAATGGTAATAAGTATTTTCTATTTAAAAATGATAAATCATATCTATCAATCAATATAATTTATTTATTTTTATAATCTATATGATGCATATAGTACATGATATCGAGTAAGCTATAATAAGGGGGAACTCTTAACATTTTTTGAACTCATCATAAAAACTGAATTCCATTTCAAAATAAGTCTCTCTTCTTTTTTTTTTTTAATATTTTTTATTTAAAATTTTGAAAAAAATTAAATGGCAATATTCCTTTTACATTTTGGCATAATCCAATATATAAAAATATATGTTAAGGTACAAATTCTGATAATGCATAATATAATTTAGTAGAATAAATTGATAAATTATTATATGATAATGATTATAGGCTAAATTTTAAACAATTGATTTATAAGATCAATTTTCTTATGGAATTGGCTTATATATTCTTTAGTAATTTACTTGTGCGTTACCATTATCATTTGTTTGTTAGAAGACTGATTACAATAGTGATGTACGGATTGTTTTGCTTATTTTCAATTACCATCATCATTTGTTTGTAATGAAATAGTTTTTAAAGATAACACAACTCAGATCATTTCAACATATAATAATTTATTAGTTTTTCTTATTTTAAATTTGATTATGAATTATCACCATTTATATTAAAATTAAAATGGGGTCCCATACAATGAATGAGAACCTAAATTAATTTACTTTTTTAATATTGCAACATCCAATCTCTAAAGATATTGTAACATTAGTATTTTAGTCTTCCATTCATTGCTAGGGCTTGTCTTCTTGCTCGCGTGTATATTAGAAATTCTGCAAAAATCACTAGGAGCATTGATGATTGCATTCTGGTTCTTGTTGTTTATTATAGCAATTTTCTCTTCCTTCTGTATGATGCAAGCTTTCTAAGTTCCCCCAATTTTCCTTCAACTTGTTCTGTACAGAATTGAATTGAATTAATTAATTAATTAACTTTTTTTTGATATTTCTGTTTTGATTCTGATACTTTTCTCATTTAGCATTGGGAGGTTTTTTGCCTTAGAGATTTAGATGGTGACTATTCATATATTTTCACGTAAATTATTTTTTCTATGCTTCATTTCCTTCTGGAAACAAGAAACTGGCTGGTGATGCAAATCATTCTGGGATTAAGTGTTCTAACATATTTTTAATACTATTGTAATTTGTGTGATGTAATTTTCATTAGGAAGTAAACTTTCAACGCTACAAATAGCAACGAATAGTAGGAAAATAGATGAAGCTTAAATTTTATTGAAAGATTTTCTATATCGGAATATAATTTAGCATTAAATAGTCGATATGATAGAAAAAATACAATTAATTAAAAGTTTATGCACCTAAAAGAAACTAAAGATGTAATAGATTTAGAATAAAATCTGGTCAGTTTCAAGTCAATTGGGCAATCTTGCAATTCTTAAAGAAAAGAGAAGACTAAGATGAAAGAAAACCAGATATACCAGTTAAGCAAGCTTTATGCTTGAATATGGAGATTGCCTTGGAAGATTTCTAGGCATCACACTTGATTTGAGTAATAATCACTTCGTAATAGATGAAGAATAAGCCAATTTCGAGCCGAACACGAACACAAATATTTAAATCGAGCCGAATACGAACACACTGTTCACGAGCCAATTTTGAACACGAGCTATTTCGAACGAGCCGAACACGAGCCAAGCCTGAATCGCTCAAGCTCGGCTCATTTACAACCCTACTTATATGTTTGTATAATTGGTAAATGATAGTTTGGATGTTACAAAAGGAGGTGAAGAAAGAGAAAAAGTTGAGCATATTTGTTAATTGTACATGCTATAAAGTTAGCCTTGGATGTTTAAATTTTAATTAGAGTTAGAATTGTCGGTGATTTTTTAAGTTGGATGCATTTTCCCAATGAATTTTATAGCTTTAATGATGCAGCCGAGTTCTTAAGAGTTTATTGACTTTGTATTTTTTGGGTTATGATTGATTTTATTGTATCACTTTATTTGTGTTCCATGTACCTTCTACTAACATTTGCATAGATGAATGTTTTCATTCATAGCATGCATATGAAGAATGAGTAATGCAATATAATATGATGTCTGTATGTGATGTAGAAATTCCTACGACCTTTCTATGGGCTAGACTATGTAGAACACCAAAAAGAGGGAAAGATGAGGGAGAACTTGTATACAGTAATAAGATTCCACATATTTTCTATATTCATTGATAAGCATCTTAGACATGTTTGATTCAAATAAGATACATTGACTTTATATGGTGGATATGAGAAAATTGATTTTATGGAAGCAACATAGCAGTGGTGAGGTAATGGATCCCTAAAAACCCCATGTTTTTAATTGGAGTTTGATTCAACATGTTATTGAAATATTTCATGATCAACTTGATTATGCAATTTTTGAATTGAACTACAAGTGGTGTGCTAGAACTAAGAGGTTGGGCTTCTTCTTCTAGATTGTAACTTCGGAAAGGATCATAAAGTTGATAACAATGAATTGATTGATGCAATGCATGTGACTTTAAATGCTCAATCTTTTTGAAGAAGCACAAGTCGTTGGATTTAAAATTTAACGTTACAAGTTTTTTAATCTATTAGATTTAGCTAAATAAAGATTTAAACTCAAACTTTCACAAAAGAAATTATCTAACATCGGTGTATAAGTCTTCTTAGCTTTTAATATAAAGTTGAGATCCCAAAATTGTCCATCGACTATTCTTTTGTGGCCAATTTAATTTTAGAATGACACATTTCTCCTATTTAGTTTGTTGATTATACAAAATTGATTTCCAATAATCTATTATGTAGAAAGTGTGATTCTATATTTATCTCAATTCAGTCCCCTTACTATACAAAATTGATCCCAATGTAGTTCATAAGACACAATTTTGAACCAATTTTGTATGGTCAACGGATGAAATTTTTTAAAAAAAATCAATATTTTGACATTAATTATTGATACAAATAGTTGTGAGACCATTTCGGGATTTAATCCCTTTAGTAAAAGTGGAAACTGTTGGCTAGCTTTTTTGATGGCTAGTAATCAAACTCAATTCATTCAATATTTGGTTTATTGTGTTAGAAAAAATATTAATCATCACTTCTCTAGTTTTATATTATCAGATTGTTAATAGTTAACTAAGTATTCATGATATATTTAGTTTCAAAACTAGAGATAAGCTCAAATTCTTGTGGAGGTTCGGGTTCAGATTTAATCTTGTGGAGTTGAATCCAATTAATCTATAGGGATTTATTGTAAAATTTACTCCAAAAGTTATAATCTTATTTCTATCTCCCCCAAGTTAAGTTGAGCAAATTGTTGGGAAGTTAAAGTTGTAGCATTTTGACATGAATGAGCATAACAAACCAGTGAAAGTGAAACAATAGAAGTTTTTTTTATTTTGTTTGGGTTCATATTAGGAAGTTGTTTTTCATGACTTCTTGTTACCGGGCAGAAGGAATCTTGGTTGCTTATTCTTTGGAGAGTTAAGGAGAGAGGAATTTTTGTTTATCCGTTGATTGAATTGTGAGAAAATTGCTCCAAATTGACAAAATCTTTGTCCTTTCTGGCTAAACTTTTCTTTTTAACTTTTATTTCTTAGTAGAGAATTTGATCTAATTTGTTACTTAATTTTATATTTATTCCTGTTTTTGATAATGTAAATTACTTATTTCTCATCGCCTCGTGGGCCATTCTTGATCTAATCATGTAAATCTTGGTGCTCTTGTTTTTGTGGCTGTTTGATTGTTTCTGTATGATATTTTTCAAGTTTGGTGTTTATTTTTTATTTCTACTAGGTTAGTCCAATTGCTTTGTTTGTTGTACTCCAAAGAGTTAGTTTGGGTTCTTCATTATAACAAATTACTATAAAAGTAGCGGTTTGAAAATATGAGATGGGATCATAAAAAACTTTTTTACCAATATTACCAAGTATAAGTTTGAGAAATTCATTGGGAATAATGATTTCAAAAATGATTTTTTTTGTCGAAGGATTGAAGGCTTTAAAGGGGAATGATTCAGAGATTGATTATTCAATCATACTTAGTTTGGGAGACAAATTTCTTTGAAATGTGATTGTTCTCAGTATTATACAAGATGTTGGAAAGATTGGAGCTTTTCTTCATATAAAGCATTCATGTTTGAAGTAACACTATATTTTGCATGATAAATGGTACATTATTTCTATAGCGTTTATATGTAATAATCCATCTTTTGATCCAAAAAAATTTAATATGAAGGTTGCAGAGGATGTTAAAATGTAATATTACTATACTTTCTAGAATGAATTTATGAATTTACTTTCACCAATTTTTTGCTAAAAAATGACAATTTTTATTTCAGAGGTGAAACCCACCTTTCTATTTAATAATTTGAGGAAGAATGCACTTAGAGGTGCTAATAAAATGTTCTAACAACCCAACTCATACTCAACTTGAAAATTAGGTTGACACGATAATCCTTCGTGTTGGGTTTGGTTCAATCATATAGACCCAATAATTACTTCAATTGTGTTTGGTTTGACTCAAATAACCAAGTTGACATTATTATTATTTGGATTTGTTTTATGTGGATTTTGGTAGGGTCGGGTGTCAATTTGGGTCAGTGAGTTTGGTTTTGAACCAACTCGAATAGGTCCGACACCGAACCCGACTTGGGTATTATATGGGTCAAAAATTCAAACCCGAACCCAACCCGCCTTCAACCCACCATCTGAGCTCAACCCATATAACATAAAGAATAACAATTATTTGAGTTAAAATCGGGCCAATTTTTTAGTTAATTTTTGGTTGACGGGTCGTTTTCAAGTCATTTTAGGATGGCGGTTTATTTTTGGTTTGGCGGGTCAACCCGAAACTGTCTCCAAAAATTCAGCGAGTTAGGATATTTAACCCGAACCTGACTCTAAAATTATTCAGGTCAACCTGAACCTGGATTTTTTTAGTACGGTTTGGGTCAAGTTGACACGTCCGGTCCATTTTTCACACCTCTAGATTTTGGTTAGGTTAATTGGTTATATTTAGGTTGATTGGTTATATTTAGGTTAATTGGGTTGAGTCTGAGTTTCGGTCAAATATTTTAACCTAATAATAAATGTATTGGGTTCGAGTCAAGCTTATTCGAGTGGATCATTTTTGGACCAAACCTAACATTACCCATATTCAAATTGACTGTTCTAAATGCATTTATTGAAAGCCTAGTTGAGGGCTTTTCATGAGGACAAGTAAAAGTTTGAAGAATATTGGGAAGGAAAAAAAAGATGGAAATTAAAATCAAAGTTTAAAAAGGGAGGACTGTCTTGCTATTGCAAGAACCTTTGATATAAAAAAATTAGATTTATAGATTATTGCAAGGAAAACTGAAGGAAAAATGTGAGCGATATCAACTGCCGAGGAGCACAAAATTGGGCTTAATTAGTTTTGATTGCTATAGATTGATTTGTTTCATCTTGTGAAGATTGGGTCCTTGATTTGAGATTTTTCATATCAAATGGCTCCTCATATGGATCATGTTATTTTTTACTATATTTATTTTTTAATCGTAGGGTTTTTTCTGTGTCAGATTAATAGATGGATCTAGATGCATGTTTACCTTCCATAGATTATTTATCCAAGCAAGTATTTTTATGCTTAAGGACATAAGTGTCTTGGTTTGTCGTGCCTATGCTCTTGTCAAAGAAAGAAAACTGACCAGTTTAATATAGGGCTAATAAGGGCTTATTCTTTTGATATGTACATGAAGGGATGCATGCTTTTGTGCATAAATATCAAGCCCCTTGGATTCTTACTTGCGAGTCAGGAACACCTCAATGGAAGTCACTGTAGATTGATGCTCGGGAGGATATTGAAAAGTAGAAAGATATTTTGGTTTTGAGGTTAAGCGTGAAAAATTAAATGAATACATTCCATAGCACCCTACTAAGCTTGAATCTCAGGAATATGTGACACCATTGCATCTAAAGAAACTGTTGTTTCTCACAGGATCAAACGGCAAATGAAAGCTCCTCAAAGATTAAGTTATAGGATCCCATTTACTGCCATATTGTTGCTTATGTTTAGAATGTGTAGAGTTATTGGTGATCAAGAGCTTTTGACTTTTGAGAAAGCCACTGTAAAAGAATCTATGTAATGGAGTTGGTGTATTTGCAGAAGAATTAAGCTTGGAATTTAGTTCAACTCCATGAAGGCTAAAGTATTGTTAGCTGCAAATGTATCTTTGAAGCCAAAGAAGAAACCTGGGGAGAAGATTCTTTCTGATACACATCATGATATGTTGCAAACGGATATAAGTTAGAAAGATGTTAAAGTGGCTTTGACCTGTGTTATACATACTTCTATTTATACTTTGTTAATAGTGGGTTTAGTGCCAGGCTAGAGTTAGGATAAATGGATGTGATTGCAAATTTTCTCCATTGTCAGTTTGGATAAGGAAATTCACATGCGACAACCACTAGGGTTTAAAGTTCCTGGAAAATAAGGTCGGCCTGTGAATTGAAGATGGTCTAAATCAGTGATGTAAGAAGTTTGATAGTTCATGATCAGCCATATGTTCAAGCTAACCCCATTTTGATAGTTGTGTATTATAGGAAGCTTGTAGATGAAACTTTTGTATATATGCTCTCGTATGATGGTGGCGTATTGATTGCAATCCGAGACATATCATAGATTTAGAAGTTTCAAGTCAATTTGAATGAACCTTTGAAATAGAAGATATTAGTGTTGCTAAGAAGATTTTGGGGATGTAAATAGTTGTAAATTGAAGTACATCCAATCTTTTCTAACATAACAAGGTATGTTGACAAGGAATTAGAAAGGCTGGCCCCGTAGAATGCAATGTTTTTTTTTTTTTTTTTTTTTAGTGTTTCTCTTTTGTTTGTTAGCTTCTTCTCCCCAGTCATCAGATAACAAGGGAATTCACGCTTCTTAGTTAGCTTACTTCTAAAATGATTGTTTGAAATTACCTCCAATCTCAGTTTCTTTGTAGGAAAAAATATTTGATCTATTTTGTTATTCTTCTCCATATTGCACTTTTCATAGATTTAGCGAATTATCTATGTGCTTTCACTTCATAGATGTATGTCTTTTTTTATCGAACTATGTAAATTTTGGTGCTTCTATTACCGTGGTTTTTATATGTTTTACATCATATCTGTGTGCTTGGTGTTAGTTTTATTTATCTTGGTTAATCCGAATGCTCTTTTTTGGTGAATTTGAAAATTAGTTAATTTGATCACATACCTTTGCAAGTGATCTCATTTTCAAATTTCAATTAAGGGCATCTTTATGATTTTTTTTATAGAATTTAAAGGTAACCTTAGAGAAATTTTCTTCAACCTTTGTTTCTTTGTATAAAATGACTTGATCCTTTTTGTTTCGCCTCCCAATAGTGCATAACAATGAAATTATCCATGTGCTTTCGCTTGATAGCCATGTAAGTCATTTTTTATTGAACTTTGTAAATATTGGTGTTTTTATTACTGTGGTTGTTTTATATTTTCTATATCATATGTGTGTGTAGGTGTTAGTTTTATTTCTCCTAGGTTAATCCAATTGCTGTTTTTGGTGCATTAAAAAGTGAGTTAACAAATTTAGGTTTCTGTTTTGAATCTTGTCGAACATTCAATTTGCCGCATCTGTAAGCTTTTTTTTGCAGACATTAAAGTTAGATTTGTTCAAAATTAAATATAGAATTATGTTTTAGTGACGAATCTTTTTTTTTTCTTTTAATTTGCCTTTTAATAAATTTCAAGAATTGCAATTTCATAAGTAGGATAGAATTGAGCGCATGTGATTAATTACGGTTCACATTCACTGGATGAGATCGATCACAAAGCTTTTACCTTAAATATACTTCAGATAGAGGTGCAGTAGTGGTAACAAGAGGATAACTTAAATATCTTTCAAGCTCTAAAAGCTCCATGGTAAGCCTCAAATATTATGTTAGTGAATTGCAGTTTAAATCCTGTTTCATTTATAGTGTAATAATTGAAATATATATTGTTAACAAATTATTTGTTAGGTGGATAACACTTGGTTTCAAACTTTTCGTACCTAATTAAATTATTCACACAAATTATGTTTCATCATTTTAGGTGAATAAATTAATCTTGCATTTATCGTTGTTCATAGATAATCAACAAATTGAATTTTTTATGTTTCGTATCAACCTATATAGAATTTGCGTTAGTCATAACACCTTGCCAAAATGAGTTGGTATTCTGACCAATTTCTCTTCTGCAAATTAAGTTTTTTTGGAGACGCGACATCTTGTACTTTTGAAAGAACTTATTCAACTTATCTTTTTAATTTGAAAAAGCTTTGGGCTCATGTCTCCCATTGATATTATATTTTTTTTAAGGGTTATTTTCCCAAAATTGAAGAGTAAAACCTAATTGTCAAATTCAGTTTCAGTTACTTTTTGTTGCTACACTTTTAATTTGCAGTTCTATGCTAATATGTTAAATGACCCTTATTTGAACCCCACTTTCGAGACATTCTAATGTAATAGCTCACAACAAACATAATGTGTTGATAATTTGAGCGAGATGGAATTTTAACATACATTCTAGGAATTAAGCCATCTAACTCCATTTTTTTTTTCTGCTGATGTGAATAACAATAAAATAACCGAAATTATAGTATTGAGATTTTGACCTTCTTAAGAGATTAAGAATACTAAGTAGAAACCATAAAAACAGAACTATCAATTTCTGCTGGGAAGTAAAGTAGTAAACAATTTAGTATAATAAATATTTTTCTACTAATGATAATTAATAATAAAATAAATGTAAATTCAGTGAAATGATTTTGATTATAAAAAAGATTATTAAAATTTCATGTAAAAAAAGTTGAATAATGCAAAGCTATCCTTTAAGTCATTTTAAGATTTTGAAAGAAACAGAAAATGATAAGTGTGTGTAATCTAGATAAAACGGATGCAAATTTTTTGCTTGAATAAAGAGGTTGCCTTGTGTGAAAAAGCTTAATGTATCACGTTTAAATCAAAAGTTTTTCTTTCCCTCCTATAGTCATGATCTTATAGAAATCAAGGATTTTCATATTAGAGTCGATGAAGAGGGAGATTTTCGTATTCATGTAGCCTGCTATTCATTATTTAAATTGAATTATTATTTGCTTTAGGACGACTTTTATTGTAAAACTTGTCATGCAAGAACTGTGCCTGAGCATTATTAAGGGGTTTGGCAAGTTGTATTAATAAGGTATTGCATTTCATTTTCTTTTGTTTTAATTTTTTTGGTGTTTGGTTTGAAACAAAAAAACCATAAAGTAAAATTTTGAGAGATTTGAAATAGCTTAAGCTTTCGATTTGCATTAGTAGGTGATTTTGAAATCTCACACTGTACCCCCTTAAATTCCTCTACACAGCTGGCCTTGTTCGCTTCCCAACATCATCCCCGTTCATTGCTTGTTGTAACAGTCTGTTGCCCTATGTAGCCTATCACCATCAGTTTGTAGCCTTCACTGTTCTGGCTCATCATTGTCATCGCTGCCATTGTCACCCCTCTAAGCCATTTCTTGTCGTTGGTGACATCCCACTGCCCACGCCATCGCCTATATTGCCATTGCTATTGCTTTTCGCTGCTGCTCGCCTGCTTATCACCGTTGCCTTTTGCTGCAATCTGTCCACTTACTGCTATTCTCTGCATTCAGTTTCCTTGCATTTTTAAATTGCATATAATCTTTAAACAACTAACTGAACGGCTCCACAGATTATCAGACCTCTACAGTAGATTCAGTCAACTCACCGGATGCTTCTTTAGCAGAGGAAGAAGAAATGACTCCTTTGATGTCTTAAAATTTATTCAAGTACGCCATTGATGATTGATATCAAACTGTAGGCTAATGGTGTGAGTGGATATGAAGGATCTCTATTGCGAGTTTGAAAAAAAATCTTGTCTGAGATATACCTTGTTGACAAGATTACTGTATTTACAACGCTGATACTTATTCCTTGATTATGCTACTTTTCATGGTGAAGTCTATTTTTCAGTAGTTTTTCGTTCATATTGGCTTCAGATTTTGTTTGAGATGCCTGATTATTTCTGTTACGTAATGATATTGATTTTCTCATCCTTGGTTTCAGTGATTTCATTGTTTTGGATTTTGTAACTAGGCCATCTTAAGGAATGTATCTGTGGTGTACTGTATTTTGAGTGCGTGCTCTTATTTTTTATAGGTCCTGTTATTGAGACATGCTAATTTGTAGCCCAAATGGTATCTAAATTTTGCATCTTTTGTTGTGGCGTTCGCGCTATGTATTTGTCGTTTATTATACACATCAGTTTGCATTACCTCATAGGGTTCTGTTGGAAACTGAGAACTCAAGGTATTACTAAATGCTGCTTAAAACACTTAGTGGCTTGAAAGCTAGCATGTATTGATTGCTTCAAATAGGCATTATAATTTTAAGTTTATAATCACAATTTGTATATCCACAGCTGTTAGTTCATGAAAGCAATGCTTGTTGATTTACTGGTTTTCCAACAGATTAAAAGTAATATAATACCTGAAGTTTTTTTTTCTTTTGTTATTTTTGACATTAAATCAGGGAGCAACAGCAGGTATCATCAAGTCGTCCCAGATCGGAGGAGCCTAGGGCTCGAGAAGAAAGACATGTTGATCGGTATGTGTACCTGCATTGTTGCATTTCCTTCTAAATTTGATATGATGAATTGACTTTTTGTTAGTGCGCTCACTTTTTAGCTTTTATTTTTTCATTTGGACATGAATTGACCATATGATAAGTGCTCCTTTGGTTGCATGTATAGAAAATGGTTTTAGAAAATTATAATTTTGTTTCTAATTTCATGAAAATTTTGTTCATCACTTTTGAGGGATTTTGAATGTATGGGTAGCGCTTAAAATTCTTATTTATTACCAACTAAATTCATCATTTTTCTTAATGGGGAACAATCAAATGAGCCCTAAAAATAATTCTGATCTTTCATGTGCTGACGAGGCTTTCTTTCGATGCAGAGAAAGAGAACGGTCTCGAGATAGGGGGGGTAGGGATCGGCGTGGGAAATCACGTGAGCATTCACATGACAGGACACGAGACAAGGACCCCCGAGAAGATAGACACCACCATAGAGACCGTGATAGAAATAGAGAAAGAGAGAGGGACAAGGAAAGGGACCATGGCCGTGATCGTGATCGTGATCGTGATCGAGGTCGTGATCGAGAGCGAGAAAGAGACTATAGCCGGGATTTTGAACGCCGCCCTCGTGACCGTGATCGTGAGAGGGATCATACTCGAGATCGAGAAAGGGATAGAGATTATGAGCGCTCCATTCATGATAAGGATCGTGGTTATGCTCATGAAAAAAATGCTGAATATGATCATGTTGATGCTGCACATGACCGGGATCGTCAAGGTATGAAAACAAGGGAAACTGATCATGGTCATCCAAACGGTGGTCGGGAGTATTATGATGGCTCCATCAAGCATGAACATGACGATGAGTACGGTCAATACTACCAACAGAAAGATCAGCAATATGATCATGAGCCTGAATACTATGACCATTATGGCAAGGATGGTGGTGCTGATTATCAGGGCCAACACAAACGTGCAGAGTCTGAACCACCTGAGGAGGGAGAGGCTCCCAGAGATCATGAATATGAATATCACCGTTCTGAGAGATCCCTCTCCCGTGAGTATCGACACTGATGTATCTGGTGGTGAGTATTGGTTCCCAATTTTCTTCCATTTTGAAACACTGCTATTGTGTTCTAAAACCTTTTCTATGTTTTTGTCCTGGCATTTTGCTTCAGGTTGCTGCGAGTTGTGATTTCCAGAGGTGTTTATAAAGCAACTTCATATGGGTTTGTGTTTGTGATGCTCTTGTGTACCTGAATTTATGCACCCTTCTTTTGCGAGAATGATTGTTGTATTTTCTTTTTAAGTCTGGTTACATAAAGGACTGCATCGGGCTGGCATGGAGGATATGAACCAAAAAAGCTTATGAAGTTAGTTTTGTGCTCTGTTTCTGTTATCACATATCACTCAGACTTGTTGACGTTTTTTTTTTTTTTTTTCATAACTTTAACGTTAGTGGAAAGGATATGATTTGTGTTATTTGTTTGATTGCTTTTCGTCCGTATCGTTTGGATTGTGCTTCAGACTTTTTTTCCATTTCTCTATTCATTGTTTTCATCTGTATGTTTATCCGAAACATTTTGAGATTTTGAAATCGCTTTATGGAATTTAATTGTTTCTTCATTCGTGACTTATACTGTTGGAATGTTTTAAAACTTTTGTTAAATATTGATGAAAATTCATTTTAAAAGTTTCATTTTCGAAACCTAAATTTCTGTTCACTCGTGCAATCACAAAAAAGCTTGCATGTTCTATTTGCCAGCCGGTTTTAATTTTCAAAGAAGCTTTGGAACTTCTAATCTCAATATACGAAGAACTCCAGTATTCATTAAAGCATCATATAACCGGGTCCGATCGCTCGAACCCAACTTTTCGAACCCATTGAATATGAGGCATGATAGTTGTTCGGGTTGATTTCAGCTTAATCTTGGGCCAATTTTGAGTTGGTAGGTTGATCTAAAGTCAACTATGTGTTGGTGACTTGGTTTCAGATCAATTTTTAGTTGGCAGGTCAGTTGAACATGGCCTGCAAAATTAAATGGGTTAGGATGAACTGAAAATTATTCGGTTTTACAAGAAAAAAGATTATTTTTTTGTTGAGTTTATTTGTCGGGCTAATTTTTTTACACCTCTAATTTTATTAACTAATGTCTTGGTGGAGGAGAAGTTGAGCCTAATTTAGTATAACGTTGTAGATCTGTTGATTGAGCATAAAGCTATCATTTGAAATGTATGTTAGGTATTTGCTTGAGAAATTTAATTAATAGAGTATGACATTATTTTTCGTGCTTATACCCACCAAGAGAAAATATTATGTTTAGAGACCTCATGTGTACGGCTTACATCTAGAAATCAACTGAAAATTAATAGGTGTCTTATTTATAATATATATATATATATATATATATATATATATATATAGGAATTTACATGCATAGCATAATAAATATTGTTATTTGCCTGTCTAACATTCTAAAGTTCAATTTTATGAAATCAACACTTTCGTTAACTTCTGCCTCCCAACATCTTCTCTTGTAGCAGGCGGCCTAGCCACACTTGCTGTATTTAGAGCGAAATCCCTTTATCTATTCTTCTACCACTCGATTCCCATTGTTTCTTGCAAGCACACCATGTCCTCCTGCTCCAATTGCTCCTCTCACGCAAGCTTTCACCACAACAGCACCCCAAGCACCACATCTCTTCCACCTACAACTTTTCAGCGTGCAACCACACTTCCTTGCACCTTATTTTCAAAGGTAAAAGGACTTCGAAGAAACCACAAGAGGAAAAAGGAAATTTCGGTCTTAACACGGGAAGTTCGGCTGGGATGCTCTCCGACGGAAGATGTTGGAGACAAACGTTAGCAAAAGTGCTAGGAAAGTTAAACTTTGGGGTGTGAGATACGTAAATAACAATGTTTTTATGTATGTAAAAACCATATATATATATATACAACCTATATAGAATT
>NW_018164816.1:794583-807846 GCF_001263595.1 Phalaenopsis equestris
TATACATATATATATATATATATATATATATGTTGAAGGTTCTATGCCTGAATATTTTCTTGTTGCTCAAAATGAAGAAAAAAAAAATTAAAGATGATGAAACAACATTACATGATAAACAAATTGATTGTCATGAAGATAGAGAACAAGTAGAGTGCTAACCTGCATTATTTGGAGGTTAACTTTGTTGATGATGTTACAGACTTGAACTCAATTGTATGTTTCTGACACATTTTTTTGTTAATATGTTTAAGTTTGAAGAATTTTTAGCATTCACTTTGAAACTATAAGTATCTACACTTTTTTATGAGAACATGTTCATTTGTAAGTCACATGTGCGCATTACTTTTATTTAAGAATGGATAAATACCAAATCCTTAAAAAATGACTACTTGTAAAATGAGTATCTGTATTTTGTGTACAATAAGTAAACGTTGTACTCAATGTACATGTATTGCATATTTCTGTGAATTTTTATTTAAGCTTTCTATAGATTTTTCAGAGTTCAACATAGAGTAACATGACTACACTCCATGTTTTTACTCACTTCATGAGTGAGAATTCTTGAATTATAACTTGAAAAGCTTGCGATGCTTATTTTGAATGATTAAAAAATCATTTTTTATGGATTTCATAAAGTACAATCATTTGTACACTTGTTTTCTTAAGTACAACATAAGTTTTACTCACTTCATAAAAGAGAATTCCTGAATTCTGCCTTTAGAAGCTTACAATACTTAATTTGAATGATTTTATAAAGGTTTTTTTATGGATTCCTAGGAGGACAATCATATTGTACTTTCTTAAGTACAACATACTTTTATCATATTTTACCCACTTCATGAATGAGAATTTTTGTAATTTATCTTGAAATGAATGCAGTGCTTATTTCAAATGACTCTATGGTGGTTTTCTTTGGATTCTCTAGAGTACAATTATGTTGTACTCCTGTAGTCATTAAGTACAACATGGTTGTACTCCATATTTTTGCTCACTTCATGAGTAAGAATTATTGAATTTTACATTGAGAAGTTTGTAAGGTTTGTTATGAATGATTCTATAGAAGTTTTTTAAGGAATTCATGGAGTACAACTATGGTTTACTACATTTTTTAACATGATTGTACTCCATATCTTACTCATATCATGAATGTGATTTTTTTAAATTTACCCTGAGAAACTTGCAATGCCTATTTTTAATGATTCTAAGGAGTTGTTTATGACTTTTTTAGTGCAACTATGTATATTTTTACATTCGTCGAGTACCGGATAGTTGTGCTTCATATATTTACTCACTTCATGAGTGGGAATTCCTAAATTGTACCTTGAGAAACTTGTAGTTGTTATTTTGAATGATTCTCTTTGTAACTATTATACACATTATATTCATTCTACCTCTTTCATAACAAATTAAGATTATCAAGAAGAAGCATCAACTAACAACCTTCGATAAGTCAACCATCCTTGGTGGATATCGTATGACTTTGTTCATCATAGGTTCATGTCGTCAAGTGGATGCTTGGGCTATACAACCTAGGATGGGTCTCACATAACTAACACATGAATATGTAGTCTTAGTGTCAGAATTTGTATGTCATGCTACAATTCCAATGTATTCTGAACTAATTATTCACAATGAAAAGGAGGCATATGATTAGTAGTATAATTATACACATCATATAAGATTTAGTGTTCAAAATGATCATATAGTTATTAGTCTAACACAATGAATAAAAAATCAAAAGTTTTTTTTTTTCTTGAAAGTTGGTTTAAAAAAAAAGACTCAATCTAAATAGCATAGTAAAGTTCTCGAAAATAGGCATTGGGATTGGTTGCCTTGTAATGATTATATTTTTCATCATACAGTTAATTAGATTGTTAATATATCTCCAAAAAGTCACAACCTTTCATTAGCAAAATCTAATGATCAACATCTTTTGACATCACATCGGTGCATCAGTGAAGATAAATTAGTTATGTTGCTGTCATTGACACCAGTTGAAATTAAAGTTACTAACATGTTCATGTATTTTATTGAGGAATGAGTAGAGAATGTGAGATTTTCAAAAAGAGATGCATATAATTATATACATAAAGAGAAATGAGTAAGAATTGAGAAAGAAGATAATAATGCTCTAATGTAAATTTTTAAAGAAAAGTGGCTAAAGATAATTTGTTTTCCTAATATGTCCAATCTGATGAGTTTGATTAATCAAATGATTTTTTAGAGCAATGACATGATAAAAGTTGATTATGATTGCTTCAGAAATGTCATAATCTTTTATATAAGTTATCAACTTAACAAATATAATTTAGTATGTGCACATTTTGTTTGAGTTAATCATCATTGACAAAAAAATTTGTTTTGAGTAATAAATTTATTAAATGAAACAATTGATTCATTTACTTGATTATTCAAAAAATTCATTCTTACAATTGATGATAAAAATCATTTAATAATATTCACCAATCAAAATCAAGCAATGAAAAAAGCTATAGAAGTTGCATTGTCTCATAGAAGTTTCCTTCAAATGTGCATTTCTTCAATAGTGATAAGACAATACATAGAATATTTCACACTTGCATGAGTAAATGTGATTAAAAAAAAAGTTTAAGCAAGCATGATATGAGATAATAAAAAAGAAAATCTCGTTGATCATGCTTAGCTAAATGAGCTAAATAGAATTAAAAGTATGCGGTCAATAACATTCAATATAGATTATTTATGCATGTACATTTTATGCACACAATGTACTGAGTCTACAAATAATAAATGTTATGGATCTCTAAGCTAACATGCTCTAACACTAATTATTTTTTGAGGTTAGAGAAAGTTATGGATACATAGGGACGAAATGAACAAATTAAATACTTTAAATGTTGCAAAACGTTATTCTTATTGTAAAAATAACTCTATATTGAATCAAGCTGCTGCTTTCTATTCAAGGAAGCTATGCTCTTTTTGTGAAAAAAGAATTTCTACATGAGATTAAAGGTTTAGTTGCAAAAAAATTCTATTATTGATCTAAAGAATACATTTTTAAAAATATGAAACATGAGAAACATTATATGATTTAATTGCTCATTTTGACTAAATCAATTCTAATATATAGTGTAATTGCAAAAAAATTGAGTTGTTAATTTAAATTGTGTCCAATGTATCAAAATTTGGAGTCAATAAGATGTTGTGAGCATCTCAGAAAAGTACTTTGTAATGAGGTGTTATTCTAGAGCAAAGAGAAACTTACAAGAAAAAAATGAAAGATTTACAAGTCAATAATATTTATCCCTCTGATTTGTTACTTTAAAAAAACATAAAATTTGAAACCACATCAGTAAATTTATGATGAAAAATGGAAGGAATTTCTATTATTTACTACATCATAATTTTCAAATTAGTTCTAGAGCGCAGTATAAAAATGAAACTGAAAAAAATATATTAGACTCCTTAAAATATTATCAAATGATCTTAAACTAATACTTGAGAAGACTTCACCTCTATTCAAAAAGCCTGTGAAGAGAAAGAAGTCTAATAAGAAACAATTTGCTTGTAATATTGAAATAATAGACCAAATAAAATGCGAATAAAGAGTGTTTCCAATGCAAGATCAAAATTATAATGGGAGAAATAAAAAAAGCTAATAGGAATTCATATATTAGTTGTCACATATTTTTTTTAAAAGATTATTTTAATGTTATCTGTTCTTCATTATTCTTATGTTAGAGAAAAAAGACAAGCTATTAATTGTTAAAAAGTTTGTAAAGTCATCCATATCAATCACTCTTCCTATTATGCTTAATGTTTGACAGTTGTATAATTTTGATTTTATTTACTCACTTTGAATTTATATATATATATTCAAAGTGAGTAAATAAAATCAAAATTACTACTACAAGCACGATTGTACTCATGAAATCCTCAGTGAACCTACAAAAATGATGTCAAAACTACTACTACAAGCACTGAGACAATTTATATATATATATTTTTTTTATGAAATGCATAAAAATATGATATACAACCATATTATATTGTAAAAATATAAAAGAATAACCAATATAATATGGTTATGCTCCGAAATTCCATACAAAATTGCAAGGAACTCGGGCTTAGTTTAGATAATCCCATTTATGAAATGAGTTAAAATATAAAGTACAACCATGTTATACCAAAAAAAAATAATAATTATACAACATGGTTGCACTTATGAAATCTATACAAAATTATAAGCTTTTGATGCATGATCGATCCTTATTCATAAAATGAATAAAAACATAGATGAAAATATAAAGTACTGAAGAAATATGATTGTAAAACATGGTTGTAAGCAAAAAATATATAAGAAACATACAAAAAAATGTTCAAAACCATCTCTACAAGTAGAAATAATTTAAATACTCTAATTTATGAAATGAAATAAAAATGGAGTGCAATCTTATTGGACTGAAAAAATAAAGTTTTACATTACTATTGTACTTAAGAAATCCATACAAAATTGCAAGTATCTGAGACCAAATTCAGATACTTTCAAAATGAATAAATATAGTACGATGTTGTACTGAAGAAATATGATTATACAATATAGTTGTACAAAAAAAAGTAAGAAATATACAGAAATGTATTCGAAACTATCACTATAAGTAAAAATAATTTAGAAACTCCTAGTCATGAAATAAAAAAAATAAGATACAATATATTGTACTGAAGAAATATGGTTGTACAATACGATTAAAATCAGTAAATCCATACAAAACTATAAGAATCTGAGACACAATTCAAATACTTCCATTCTTAAAATGAAAAAAAATATGGTGTAAAATTATAATGTACTAAAGAAATATAGTTATATAACATGATTATATTCATGAAATCCATAGAAAATATGTAAAAATGCATTCAAAACTACTACTACAAGTAGACACAATTTAGATATTATCACTCATGAAATCAATAAAAATAGAGTACAACCATGTTATACTCAAGAAATACAATGTACAATATGGTTGTACTTATTAAATTTATACAAAATTATAATCATTTGAGGCACAATTTAGATAATTTCATTCATAGAATGAATAAAAACATGGAGTATAATAAAATACAGTTCTACAAAATGATTACATTCATGAAATTCATAATAAATATGTAGAATTACGTTCAAAACTATCGCTACAAGCAGACACAATTTATATACTCTCATTCATGAAATAAATAAAAAATAGAGTAGACTCATGCTTTATTGAAGAAATATAGTTATACAATATGATTGTACTCATAAAATTCAGATAAATCTATAAAAATTTGATACAATTCATATATTTTTATTCACAAAATGAACAAAAATATATAATACAATCATGTTTTATTGAAGAAACATAATTGTATAATATGATTGTGTTCATGAAATATATTGGAAACTTACGAAAATGAATTCAAAACTATCAATGTAAGCATTTGAGAAATAATTTAAATATTTTCATTAATGAAGTAAAATAAAAAATTGAGTACAACCATGAAATACTGAAGAAATACTATTGTACAATATGATTGTGCTGCCATTCAAAATTACAAGTATTTGACACACAATTAAGATACGTTCATCCATTAAATAAACAAAAAAATTAGATTATAATTATGTAAAACTGAAGAAATATAATTGTCAATATAATTGTATTCATAAAATTAATAAGAAACATGTAGAAATGTATTCAAAACTACACTATAAGCATCTATGACACTATTAATATATTTTTATTAATGAAATGAAAAAAAAAAACATGGAGTTAAATCATGTTGTATTAAAAAAATACATGTTTACAACTAGCACAACATTATTGCACTCAGAAATTCATACTAAATTGCAAGCATTAGACATAATTCATATATTTTTAGTCATGAAATAAAATAAATCATGGATTACAATCATGTTGCACTAAATTGCAACCAATACAACATGTTCTTACTTAAAAATTTCATATAAAACTTATAAAAATTCATTCAAAATTAAGGCCGCGATCATCTAGGACAAAATTTGGATATCCTCATTCATAAAATGAATAAAAATTATCACAACACTATTTTCTTTTGGATTTGAATAATTATCTGATAAAATAATTTAAATAATAATATATTTTTTATTGTCATACAAAATAAGGCATGAACAAAACTATTTCTAAATATTGATATTTTTTTAATCTCATTCTTGATCCTCACTCCAATTGACTATATCTCTAGCAATAATGACCTCTATATATTTACATAAAAAAACATGTCACAATCAAAGTTTTTTTTGTTGTTGTTGCATGGAATGTCAATAATTGTTTCAACTTACTAATTTATAATAATTGAATTTAATGCTTCACTTATATCTTTGTGTAAGAGTTTTATTTGTTATTTAAAAGAACATACATTTAATTATTTCTCTAGCGAGTTTAGACTAATACTAATAAAGAGAAAAAATTATTTCCTTACTATAT
Organism: Phalaenopsis equestris; assembly: GCF_001263595.1. NCBI lineage: Eukaryota > Viridiplantae > Streptophyta > Magnoliopsida > Asparagales > Orchidaceae > Phalaenopsis > Phalaenopsis equestris. Next base: position 801,060 of record NW_018164816.1, read on the forward strand.
TGGATATTAGTACATGATGAATGAGATTGAGTAATGAATTGTAAAATAACCACTTATTTGCCTTTAGATTGACGACTAAAAGGGTTCAAGCTAGTTATTAATGGTTGCCAACACAATTAATTCAGACCTCCACACTATTTTTATTTATATAGCTCACATACATTAAGATTTTTTTCACAAGATTAAGGATTCATGTGACAAAACTTTACCATTGAGAAAAGTCCGTTTAAAAGTAACGTCCAAATAAGCGGGGTGGTAAGGCAGAAGCTGTGAAGATATTGAGTCCTAAAATGGATGAGAAATAACTGTGCGATTGACAGAACTCACAAAGACGAGGATGAACCAAACAGAGTGAAGAATTATGTCTCTATTCTCTACAATGCAACGGAGCAGAGCCCTATCTCAAAATGGCCTAAATGTAGAATAACACTACAAATAAAATAAATAGAGTGATTAGGAGTTATTAACAAATACATTTCTATCATTAATGATCATTATTTAATACTCTTGATACTTATCTAGTGCACACATGAAGTATAAAAAATTAATACATACTCCAGACAAAAAACATTGTTCTTCTCAACTAATAAATGTACAAATGATTTAATGTGAACGTTTTTCAAATACCATTTGTACGTAGATCATCAATATTATCCCTCGTGGTCACTATAATATTGTTAGAAATTACAATGAAAACTCTTGCATTTGATGAATAAATCAGTTTCATTCAGGAATCTTGAAGTAAATTAAAAAAATAAATTTAAAAACAATATATCATTAGTTATCAACATGTTGAACACAACGTCTATCAATGAACTCCAACCTATCCTTCGATATCAATTCTCGAGCTAGGAATTTGATACACCTTAGAATTACCTGCTTTTAATGTACATTTAATGTTCATTTTATGCACATTTTTTATATTATTACACTTTATAAGAAGATATTTTGTATGTTTTTTATTTCAGGTGCAAGAAATGGATCTTTAGAGAAAATAGGAGCAAAATGGAACAAAATGACGCAACATCATATGACGCCATAACACTGGTTATTCTACGTGATGGGTTTCATAGCGCCCTAGAGCGGTGTTATAACGACAGAAATGATTTCTCTACAAGATGCATTGAATTTGATAGAATTTTGAAAGGGTGCTAGAAGTGTCCCTTGGTTATTTTCAGAGATCTATTAAAAGAGACCAAGAGCTGAACGAAGAAGAGGAGTTTTAGAGAGTTTTTAAGAGTTTCAAATGTTTTTTAGAGATTTCTTGAGAGTTTTAGTGTGTGCGTGACTTCATATTTGTGAGTCTTCTATTGTGTAAGAACAGTTTGGAGATTTCTTGAAGGAGACTTCAAGAATTGCTTGGGGAGAAGACATAAGATATGTAATTTGTATTTATTTTTGAGTTTTTGTTGTTAAGACTTGACTTTCAATACAAATCATGTGTTTTTGTTTTATCTCCATGTTTTATCATGTGTTTTTGTTTTATCTCCATGAATTCTAAGTAGTTTTTCTTTTTTTCTGCTTGCATATGGTAATTAATCAAGTGGGATGAGATTGATTTAAAGATTTCTTTTTATTTTATAAAATTGTGATGGTATTTTAACTGATTCTTTTTTGACTTTACAAATTAGCCACTTGTGAGATTAAAATCTGTTGTGAAACGTAATGACCCGGGAGGACTATGATTTTACCAACTAGTAAGTACCACACTTAATTTTGGAAAGAGCCATTGCAATCGCCCCAGGGGAAGTGTAAATAGATAGAGAGATAAGTTTTGATGGGCGTAGAATTGATATTTCTAAGGTGATAGACTAGATTCCCTTATCAATTTGATCTTGAGTTTGCATCTAAGAGTCTTTAGTATGTTCTATAGAGAGGGCATAGTGAGTAATCTAGATGTGAGAGGCTATAATATACTCAACACTATTACATAAGCCGAAACAAACTTAAGGTTAGCCAATGTTTTTTGCTAGCACCAAGAAGGGGCAAAGAATATGTATGCTCCTATTTGTCACAATCCATCATTTTATTTTTTTAATCATTCAAGTCTTACACTGATTAAGACCTCTTTGCAAGGGGAAATATCTTTTCATTATATTCTAATTCTTATAAACTTTGTTCTTACTTTTTATTTAAAATTATATTGCACGTAAATTTAGTTTTAATCCAATACTAAACTTTTGATACCATTATCCTACGTTTTTATCTACAATTTAGATATAAGTTATTCTAAGTTATTATTAAAAAGTTACAGCTTTCCTTGTAGGATTGATACTGGGGATTTTAAGGAAAATCTTATATTACTTGAAATAATACATATACTTGTGTAGTACACATAGTGTGAAGGCTTACTATCTATTTTCTAAATCATTTTATATATTCACACTAGCCACTAAATATAATTTGGGCCGAGTTTTTGGCAATCTTTTGGAGTATAAATATCTATATAATTGTGGGTTAGGTCAAAATTTAATAGTTACAGATGCTTGATGTGGTTGAAAATTATTGGAACATTAGTAATTTTATAACTAAAAAGTATGACATGCTAATATTCATAGTAATATTATCAACAAAGCCTACCTCCTCAATAAATTGGTCAACATCCATTGGTTCTTTACACTTAGTATTATTATCAAGAGATCCTACAATATTAATTTTCTCTTCTTCACAACACTAATAATACGAACTACTTTATTTTTGGTAGAAGGAATTGGGGATTTTGACTCGATAGCAAGCCGATTATTATAGGTGGCTTGTTTTTTATTGATTTGAGTTGGTGGTGGCTACTTAATACCTTATTTTTGTCCTCTTGGATTGTGATTAAATCAAGAGATGTGCTTATTCTTTTTTATAAATTTAATGGGTCTTTCCTCTAGTTGTGTTCTCCACCTATTTGCTCAAGATCTCGCCTTGTTATTTAATCAGATTTGATGTTGTTAATTACTTATTTATCTTCTTCTAAACTATGTATGACTCATTTAGAGTGTGTTCTTTCAATGGCTCTTCCCCCATGTTGTGTATTTGATTTGGTATTGATTGTGGTTTGGAGATGCTTATTATTGTATGTGCTTCTACCGACTATTTGCCAATGATTTCCTTTTAACTTATTTTTCTTTTTATTGATTGTATTTTTTGCTCAACAATTCTTGTTCTACCACTCAAGGCCGCTTTAATCTCTTTGAGCTTATTAAATATTGAAGATTCAAATTCTACTGATCTCCACCAAAGATACTTTATTAACTCAAAATTTTCTTTATGTAGTGGACTATGTATATAACTATCTGGAGAAAGCAGCCCTTATTATAATAATGGGGCAGTAATAAAAGGTAAACAACCTAAATGTTGGGGGGGGGGGGGGGGGGTTTGGGGGGTTAAAGGTAGGCATGAAGAATAATGAATATTGGATTCATCAGCTTATAAAGTTGACTCTTACATAGTTACATGCCTAAAAGAATGAAAATTTAACTAAAATGGAAGACGTTAATATTGAAGCTATGTTTATAATTACTTGAAGAAAATTACTATAGTATTTTATACTTGATCATGATGCAACCCTTAAAAAAATCACTCTGCACATTTCTTCCCATGCAACAAACTTGGACCACTGCATAATACAAAGTCTTAAGTATTGCATGATAGGTATCTGAAAATCTGTGTGCTAAAAAAACCAAACATGCATTACATGAAAAATAGGATTAATATAGTACAATCATATATAATGCCAAACAACATAATATAAAAAATATCTCACTATTAATTGAGTGACATAGTCTCTCATTTAGCCAATAGCCCAAAAAATTTTTCGTAATCTAACTTTTCTATTAGTGTTAAAATAATTTATTAGAAATCTCAATATACCATTTAACCAATTATAACTTACAAATCCAATTACTTTCTAGTGAAAAAAGAAAATATTTATGAAAGTTATGGTATGAAAGCAAATATTTTATGAATTTGTAAACAAATTTATCGTGATTGTGTAGATGTTATATTTTTTTTCATTTTTTTTAAATCAATAGAAGTTAAACACGACCGTGGCTTCCTATCTCAAATCACTTCTTCTTTATTAAACAACCAAACTATTAGAGTGATTTCATCTATAATGAACCTCTACTCATGTCCACAAAATTAAAAACACACCTCTTAACATTCCAATATTCTATAGCTAATTTGTTAGTGGTACATCCTATTAAAGAGACAAAAATGTTAGAACAAGATGAATATGGAACTTCCTTGAAATCTATGCAACTTCTTCAGTGATGTGCTTGACCAATTCATCACATATTGCTTTGAATATTGATATCCTACACTTGAAAGTAATCTTTATTTTGACCATTTTTTAACAAACCGATCAATAAGCTGAAAAGAAGTAAATAATTTTTTAAGTACATAATAAGCTTGTCACGTCAAATAATAAAACTATATCAACATGTAGTAATATATAAATAATAACAATATAACATGTTTATACGGCCCATCTTATGTCAAAAAATGAAGTATAATATGATTGTACTTAATAAAATTTAGAGTACAACCATATTATTTTGAAGAAAAAAATAACCAAAATATTATAACTTATCTTAAAACATACTTAGAAAATTTGGAGTACAACCACGTTGCACCAAAAAAAAAGTCTAAAATATTCTATCTTATGTCAAAATATGGAGTACCAACATTGTTGTAATCAAGAAAATTAAAGTATAATCATGTTGTTCTGAAAAAATACAAAATAAAATATCTTATTTCATGATATAGAGTACAACATAACTATACTTAAGAAAATTTGAATTTGAATATGTTGTATTGAAGAAAAAATATTCAAAATATTATATCTTATGTCATGATATGGAGTACAACATGATCACACTCAAGAAAACTAGAGTACAATAATGTTGTACTAAAAAAAATATCTAATTTTATGATAAAAAATGGTTGTAGGAGAAAAAATCATCTGAAATAAATTATCTTAAGTAAAAATATGAAGTATAACATGGTTGTACTCAAGAAAACCGGAATACAAAAATATTACACTAAAGAAAAAAACAACCAAAATACCTTATCCTATAGTAAATTATGGAGTGCAATATGATTGTACTTGATAAAAATTAAGGTATAACCATGTTATACTGACGAAAAAAATCATGTTATACTGAAGAAAAAAACTAAAATGCTTTACTCTATGATAAAATATAGAGTACAATATGGTTGTACTCGAGAAAAAACTAGAGTACAATAATTTTTTTTTGAAGAAAAAAGTACTAAACATAACCTATCGTTTATCAAGATTTGGAGTATAACATAGTTATACTCAAGAAAACTATAATACAATTATATTGTATTGAAGAAGAAACATTCAAAATATAACATTTTATGTTGAAATATGAAGTACAACATGATTGTACTCAATAAAACTAGAATACAACCATATTATACTGAAAAAAAATCTTCTAAAGTATTATATCCTATGATCAAATATGAAGCACAATATACTACATGGTTGTACTCAAGAAAAGGTATAGTACAATCATGTTTTACTAAGAAAAAAAAAAACATCCCAAATTTGAAGTATACTAACATCTAAAAAAGTATATCCTTTGTTAAAATATCAAGTATAATATGGTTGTAGTTAAGAAAAACTAGAGTATCATAATGTTTTGTTGACTAAAAAAATTTCATAATTATCCTAAATTATTTTATAATATTGTGTACAACTTGGTTGCACTCTAGAAAATTAGCGTAAATGTCCAAAATACTCTAACTTATAGTAAAATATAAAGTAAACTATCATTATACTCAAGAAAAACTAGAGTACAATATTGTATTGAAGAAAATGTATCCAAATGATCCTATTTTATATTTAAATATTGAGGACAATGTGGTTGTACTCAAGAAAGTTGGAGTACAATCATATTTTACTGAAAAAAAAAATATTTTCAATATCCTATCCTATGGTAAAATATAGGTATATGCATGTACTCAAGAAAACCTGTAGAACAATAATATTGTAATAAAGAAAAAAGTATCCAAAAGACCCATCATATGTTAAAAATATGGAGTACAATATGGTGATACTTAAGAAAACTCGTGTATAACCATATTGTACTAAACAAAGTAACTAAAATAACCTATCTTATGAAAATTTGGAGTACAACATAGTTGTACTCAAGGAAAAGTGGAATACAACCATGTTGTACTTAAGAAAAATGTATTCCAAATACCCAATCTTAAATCACAGTATGGAGTACATTATAGTTGTATTAAAAAAAATTAAATTACAACCAAGTTATATTGAAAAAATTTCCAAAATATCACATCTTATGTCAAAATATGGATTACAAGATGGTTATACTAAAAAATATTGGAGTACAACAAGTTGTAGTACACAACAAAGCCTTAATCCCACTACGTGGGGTCGGCTACATGAATCTTTTTTATCCATTGCTTCCCATTTAGTGTCATATTTTCATTTAGTTCTAGTAAATTAAGATCATTTTTTATAAAATTAGCCCAAGTCTTCTGAGGTCTACCGCTGCCTTTCTTAACACAAGTCGAATCTAAAACATTTACACTCCTAATCGGATCATCAGATGGTCGACGTTTAATATGAACAAACCATCTAAGACGACTTTCTTTAATTTTGTTCGTCATAGGAGCTACACCAACCCTATTACGGATATATTCATTTCGCATTTTGTCTCTAAGTGTAAAGCCACTCATCCGCCTAATCATTCTCATCTCGACAACACTCAACTTACAACTTTGCTTCTCTTTTAAAGGCCAACATTCA
>NW_018164816.1:807910-840675 GCF_001263595.1 Phalaenopsis equestris
TACTTTTCTATCACACAAAAGGCCCGAAGCATTCCTCCACTTCAACCAACCAACTTGAATTCTACTATTAACATCCCCATCTATATCACCATCACTTTGATCAACGATCTCAAGATATCTAAATCGTTCACACCTTCTAATACTTTGATCACCCAAAGTCACACTTCTGTCACTAGAGCTACTACTACTAAAATTTTAATTTGATCACCAAAGATATCTAAATTGCATGTCTCACCACCATCTTATAACATGTTGTACTGAAAATAATAATATCTAAAATATCATAAACAACATGTAACAACAAATAAATAGATTTTTAACATAATATCACCATGCTTTTAGTACAACAAAATTAGTATTATAGCAATAAAAATTGGTGGAGAGCACTATCTAAAATATTGCATTTAAACTACTGAGCGGATATAGTTTACCTGACAAGAAGCCAACCGAATTATAACACTAGAAAAAAGGTTTTTGAAAATCAGACACAATATTTATGTGCAATGAAACTACTATAATTAAACTAATATGTCGAATCTGATCGTGCTTCTCCACTATTTAGATAGTTAAATATATTTTATATATCGTTCATTTATCAATTTTCGAGTGATGTCCAAATGTTACTCCACATGTGATCGTCATACTTAAATTTTTTCTCCATTTATAGGTTGTACGTTCGAAATTAGTGTCCTTGTTCTCACACTAGTTGTGTTTATGCATTGAAAGAACATGCAACAAAATACTTAAATTTACATACATATTACTCAATTCTTATGCATGTATATATCTACCACCTTTAGGAATGGACATCTTGACGATGATAAACAGAACATATTTCTCTTGAATAACAATAATGTCATCATGCATACATTGTGTCGACCACCATGTGGAACGCAGCCTACGTAGGGGAACAAAGAAATTGAAAAAAGATGCACTGTGATGAACCATGGTTAAAAATAATCTCTTTCGAACGCACATTTTCATGTGAGACGGTATATTTATATTTTCGCTCAGTTTGCTTGGCAAAGACCCGTAGTTTCGTCACAGTATCCATCCCGATTGAGCAGCTTTTGTGGTGGCGCGCTGAGCAGGGGAGAAGATGGACTCCCGTATGCATTCCGGCGTGGATTCCCACAGCCCAGACTCTTCCTTGTGCTCACTCCCGTAATTGGATTTGTCCCATTTGCATACTTGCATAAAGCCTGCGTACAACAATCATTCAGTTTCATGATCATGTTATATCCCAGTCAGCTTATTGATCTCATGCCAAAAATAGCAGCTTTCATCCTTTACACATGAGTTGAGCTTATGGATCTCATGCGAAGTTATGTGATCTTATAAATATTTCACATGGAGGAACCTTTATGAATACAACTTCAGGGAGGAGCCTTTATGAATCATTACTTAAATGAGCCCAATATGTCCAAGTATACAAATCATCATAGAAGAAAATACTAAAGATGGTTTGTATCTTTGCAGGCACCTGCTTTTGAGGAAGGTCCAGGACAGCGTCGCTGAAGTCAGCACCTTCAATAATCGCTCCACCAAGATCACTGCGGGTGAGAACTGACCTCACCAGAACAGCATTTGTGAGATTTGCTTCATTAAGTACCTGCCATAAAATTTATCATGTTATATGAAATTCCATTCATGTGCAATAAAATTAACAAAGGCATTAAATCAACATTAAATGCTTTTTTGTATGGCTTCAGTTAATACCAGTTAGTTAAAACTTGATGGCAACCTTAATACATAGTTCCTCTGCTTATCCAAACCCATACCCCAGGCACCAATCATGCCACCTTTTAGATTTTGTATACTATATCCTGTAATATCATCCCCTAAACTATATAATCTATCACCAATCTAAAAAATAATAAACTAAATGTTTTTCACCAAAATAAAAATTTTAACACCAATTAAAACATTGGGACAAGTAAATATGCCTGTAATCCATGCATTTAGGTAGGTTATGGAGTATTTAAGAAATACTGTATGCATACTCTCGAAAATAGCTTCAGGAGTTTTATCACGTGGAAACTACAGTAATATCAAAAAGTGAGCATGAAGAGCCCAGTACTGTTCAAAGAATTAACAAGATAAGGACATCAAGGAAATGAAAACAAAACAAGCACAAAAGCATATTCCTGGCCAGGCACAGAACAACAAATGGACTACCTAAAATTTGCAAAACGTTACACGGGACTGGCTGTACTTACCATGCGATCCATCAAAGTGTCACTCAAATCAGCACCTACACGGAGATACAGAAAACATACAAAGATGACAGCTATGTTAGTGGACAATCATTTGCATCATTTTCTAAAGCAGTAAATGAATAATGAAACAAAGAAGACTATTGCTGAACCCATAAACAGTAGAGGTAACCACTAAAGATCTTCTGTCAACCGTGTAATAATGGGGAGCAATTATGTTAAAGTTGAATCAGCAAAAACTAAAACCAAAACTAAAACAATAAAGATATTCTGTTAACAACATATGAACGGGAAATCAAACCGAGAACTTTTGCTTGTGAGGCATTGATAAGAATATTTTCAAAGAGTAAACATAAGTTGAGCACTATCCCCACTTGTTAGTTCAGGTTAATTACCAGAAAAATTTGCTTTGTAAGCTACAGCCTTTTCCATGTAGGCGCCATTGAATGTGGAGCCGCTAAAATCAGATTCTCTCATGTCAGCAGATGTGAAATTTGCTCGCCTGTACTAGTTAATGATAAGTATCCTAGAAGCAAAACATGTAAACAGGTGTATGATGGAATATTTGCAGAAAAGTACATCTCACAATTAGAATATCATCATTAGAAACCACATAAAAGGGCTTAACTGTCTGGTCATTGCATAATCAGTAATCAAAATTAACATATAAGAAAAAAAAGAAAAATATCCAAAAAAAAAATTGGTGGAAATCATTTATCACCATGCTCTCCTTTACAACTAGGCGAAGTGAATCCTTTCCCAGATTCATCATGTGCGGAGTCTCATTGGTGTGGCCTATCAACTTTTCTTTTTAAGAAATTCAAATTAATTCCATCTCTCCCACTTTATTGGTGCTTCCTCTTCACTCTAGCCTAAATCATGTCGGCTTTTTTCACTAACTTATACCTAACGGAAGCTAACACGTGCACTCATTTTCCTAAATAATTATTCTCAGCTTTTTCCAAATTAATTCTAACCTACATCTATCTTAAAATACCCATTTCTGCTGCTTTAACTTGCATTTATGTGGGTTTTTTATTTCCCTTCAACACTAAGATACATGAGACCTAGTTGGAAGTCATGCGAAAATGATTAACTTTACTGAAGGGGCGTGTAAGTAGTTGAGCAGTCACTTGCCATTCGCTCTACTCTGCTTGGCCAATTTAATTCTGCTAATACTACATAAAAGGCCTAGGTCATCAATCCTATAATTTAAATATCCATAGAAAAATGGTAAAGATTATATCAGATCATGATTCTGGAGCAGCAAAATACAGAAAGTTTACTCATACAAGAATCTAATCCATTATCTGCAACAAGACATCGGCCATGTATGAAGTAGGGTTGCTAATTTGAATTACTATTTCTAGATTATTAAACAATCATGTTTTATTAACAAGAAAGCACTTGGAAAATATATAAAATAAAGGAAGAATGTGTGTTCTGGATTCCCCTGTGGCCCGCTCTATCACACCTACTCCATAGCCTCTCTTCAAAGTCTCTATGGTTCTTCAGATCCCCAAGGTTAGAACAATGATCATTAGATGCTATTTTCTTTCTTACATCAATTTATACAAGTAAGGAATGCCAATTAAAATAAAAAATAGGAACTTTAATTATAAGAAATCATAGTTTTAAATTACGAATTTCATGGTGTTGACACAAAATTTGATGCCAATTTTGTGGATTTTTGGTGCTAGACCGGTATCATAACCACTCAACAATAATCTTTTTCGATTTCAGAGTTTCTTGACCCTTTGGTGTCTTCTTGAGACCTTTTCATGGTTCTTTTTGGCCTCAAGTTCTCTCTGCACGGGCTCCTCTTGAAAACATAATAAACCTTTCACGAGTCCTTCTTTCAGCTTTCCAACCCCCTCAACAACTCATCCACATGCTTCCCCGAGTCATTGATCTCCTGATCAACTACGTCACTCCTTCCTACTCTTCACATAGACCAATATGTAGGCACCACACCCTGCCCTCTGTCAACCTACCAATGATAGAAAACCAATTGTATTGAAACAGTTATAGGGAAGAACTCCATATTCTTCTATATATTTTTCATAGTAATCAATTATATTTAGTCCTTTTGACCCATAGTATTCTCATGACATGTAGTTCCAAGGTTTTTTTCTTCCTCTTATAACATTGAGAGGATTTTTTCCCTCTTTAATTTTTTCTTTTTTTTAAGAGTATATAATAAGTGATAAACTACTAAGAGCCCAAATGCTCCAAGTGTAACCACTGGGTGACTGAAACAAACATGTCTTTGCTCCACAAATAGATATTTTGAATTATTCTCACATTCATGCTTTTTTTTCTCTTCTTTCGTTAGCCCTCTTCCCATTCCTTAACTTTATCAATAAAAGTTTTACGTTTACTCTTTAAAGCATTCATCTAGGTATCAACCCTTAGTTCTTTCATGGAATCATGGCTAGAGAAAATTAAAAAAGGGATAAAAAACCACCAAATAAACGTATTTACAGTGGATTCCCTGCTAGAAGAGATATCCGAAACAATGGGAGTTGAAACAACCTACATAATATGTGCATGCACCTATTGGAGCATAAACAATCCATAAATATAAGGTTCTTCTTCCATGTTAGTGCATGTCTGATCTCTCCAAAGTCCTCAGAACTCCATATGTCTTAACTTAAATTGTCCCTAGCCCAACAATTTTATCGGCAATATTGTTGTCCATAATAGCATATCCTCCGATAATAGATTTATAAGAGAAAAAAAATCCCCGTGTGGGGCCAAGTGATATGAACATCAAAATTTAAAGATCTAATCATCAATAGAAGAAATATAACAATATGTAGGCCCAATTTTGTGTCTTGCTCAGAAAGCATGCCAACTTGGGAATTTTATCCCTCTGAAAACTCTTCAATTCATGACTAGGATTGAAGGTAAATTAAAACTTAAATCATTTTAATCAATGCTCCATATGAATGAAAGAAAGAAAGGACCTTTTATCACCCCTCTCTGCTGGAAAGAGGAGTATTTATAAAAAATGGATGATGGGCATTTCAGTAATTTGGCAAGGAATGCAATGGAGCATTTATAAACATATGCCGCTTGATTGAGGTTTTTCTTAATATTCGGGTTCACCGAGGAGTAAAGCCTCAAGAAATGCTGAAATTCATGTTGGACCATCATTTCATTAGTGATAATGGATGACTAGATTGATGGAAGTGTTAGTTAATGTGGAGATCTGGTCCACCTTAATTTAATTAGTTTTCTAATTAAGAATCTCATCTACCGCTCACCTACCACACTCACCTACCGCTCTCCTAGTTTCTATAAATAGTCTCTTATGACTTGTCATGAAGCCACAAGCCGAGTCAGACCAAGCCAAGACCTCTAAGAAAGAAAGAGAGGAAGAGAAGAGAGAGAGAAGAAGGGAGAGAAGAAAATAGAGAAGAAAATAGAGAAATAGAGATTTTCTTGTAAACGTCGAGACGCTCAACGATATAATTCTTCGAAAAAATAAAATCCTTTGCAGCTCCGTGGAAGTAGGTAAATCTGTTGAACCACGTAAATCTGTGTCGCTCTGGTGTTTCTTCGACGTGCAATTTTTCTCGTTCAATTTTTCTCTTTATTATCGTCGTTTTTCACAACAACTGTTATCAAAGCTTTGGTTCGAATCTAAGAAAGTACGATGGGTGGAGACGAAGTGATGACATCGGGGATCGAGAAGTTCAATGACACAGATTTTGCTCACTGGAGAATGCAGATAGAGGACTACATCTATGGGAAGAAACTTCATCTTCCGTTACTGGGAAAGCAACCCGAAAAAATGAACGAGACGGAATGAAATCTGTTGGATCGACAGGTTCTGTGAGTTATTCGATTAATCCTATCGAGATCGGTTGCCCATAACGTCATCAAGGAGAGGACTACTGCAGATCTCAAGGAGGTTTTATCAGGTATGTATCAAAAACCATCGGCGAATAACAAGATGTATTTGATGAAGAAGTTATTCAAATTGAAGAAGGATGAAGGTGTCACTGTTGCTCAACACTTGAATGATTTTAATACTATCACAAATCAATTGTCGTTTATTGAAATTGATTTTGATGATAAGATACATGCATTGATTTTGTTGACATCATTGTCAAATAGTTGAGAAGTCATAAGGATGGCGGTTAGCAGTTCTGTAGGTAAATCCAAACTAAAATATGATGATATTCGTGATTTGATTTTGACTAAGTAAGTGCGCAGAAAAAGATTATGGCGAAACATCGCATTCGAGTTTGACACTGATTGTTGATTCCAGGGGTAGATCACAAGACAGAAACTCAAACAGAGGAAGATCAAAATCAAAGTATGGTCAGCAGACAACTTGCTGGAATTGCTGGAATTGTGGGAATTGTGGCAAGGCTGACCACATAAAATGGAACTGCAGAAATCCTAAGAAGGGGAATGATGGTGTTAATGTTGTATCTGAAGAAATACAAGATGCACTATTGCTGACAGTTCACAGTTCTGTTGATAACTGGATATTGGATTCAGGAGATTCCTTCCATACATCTTCCCGTCGGGAGTTAATGCGAAATTATGTTGCAGATAACTTTGAGAAGATATATCTGGTTGATGGAGTTGATGGAAAAGCTCTGGACGTAAAAGCTCTGGACGTGGTAGGGATGAGAGACATTAATATTACACTTCCTAACAAGAACAATGGACTTTGCAAAAGGTCAGACACGTTCCTGAGTTGAAGAAAAACTTCATATCTGTTGGGCAGCTCAATGAGAATGGTTATTCAGTGGTGTTCTCAGATAACACCTGGAAGGTTACCAAAGGAGTATTAGTATTGGCTTGGGGTAAGAAAACTAACACACTATATATGACTACATGTTTACTCAGGCGAGGACACATGAGTCAGAGGTGCATTATGGGAAAGCAGAAGAATATCGGTTTCCTGAAAAATGAGAGAGCGCCAAAGGCAGGAAAACCATACCTTATACAGACAAATGATGAAGAACCACAGAGCTATGAAGAAATCTTGCAAGAAGAGAATTCGAGCAAGTGAGAGCTGACCAAGAAGGAGGAGACAGATTCCCTGCAGAGAATCAGGCTTGGGAGCTGGCAGAACATCCACCAAGAAAAAAGACATTGCACAACAAGTGTGTGTATCGGGTGAAAACTGCGTTTGATGGCAGTAAGAGGTACACGACTGAACTTGTTGAAAAGTGCTTTCAATAGTAACTTTCAACTAAGACAGGATATTGCCCATACAGTGGGAGTTGTTAGCAGATACAAGAGTAACCCAAGAAAGAGCTTGATGTTACAAAACTACGTTGACGGTGATATGTCAACTGAGAGTGTTACTTGTGAGAAGCTGAAGTTGTGCACGACTTCAGCTGATCTTCTGGCATGAAGACAGGACTTTGAGTTGTAGAGATGGAGGATATCATATTTGAGGAAAATGTTGGTACAGCTAGTAGATGATGCAACCAGTAAGAAATGCAGTCAGTGTCCCAGTCTCTAAGTGGGAGAATTGTTGGGTAATGTGGAGACCTGATCTACCTTAATTTAATTAGCTTTCTAATTAAGAATCTCACATACCGCTCACCTACCACACCCACCTATAGCTCACTTACTTCCCACCTACCCACCTACCACACTCACCTACCACACCCACCTACCGCTCACCTACTTCCCACCTCCTACCACTCTCCTAGTTTCTCTAAATAGCCTCTTATGACTTGTCATGAAGCCACAAGCCGAGTCCTCTAAGAAAGAAATAGAGGAAAAGAGAGAGAGAGAGAGGAAGGGAGAGAAGAAAATATAGATTTTCTTGTCAGCGTCGAGGCGCTCGACGGTGTGATTCCTCGAAGAAATAAAATTCTCTGTAGCTCCGTGGACTTAGACAAATTTGTCGAATTACGTAAATCTGTATCGCTCTGGTGTTTTTTCTACGTGCAATTTTTTCGTTCCATTTTTCGCTTTATTAACGTCATTTTTCACAACTGGAAGTCCTATGCCCCATTTTAGAATGGTTGGATAATCAAATCAACAACTGGATCTATATTAATAGATTTGAAATTGATATTGATAAGAATCTACATTGGATGATAGGACAAAATTTTGAAATTAATGCCATAAAATCCGCTTACTTGATGGATCGTCATGAATATTGATGTGATCAATATAATTCGGGGATCAACATGAATACTGATGTGATCAAGTGATACTAGAATGATTGCCTTATTATTCAAACCTAATCATGCAAAACATATCTGAGTACGCATTTTAGCATTAGCTACATTTTAATGTTACTTAGACATTAGGGTGACGTAATAATTAATTTATGAAATAGGTAAATACATACAAAATATGTGGTATGTATTTAAATTCCCCTAGTATTAATCAAGAGATATATTTTATGGTTGTATCAAAAAAAAAAATAAGGAACATACATGGCCGAGATCAAGAGGCACAACCACAACTCCAAGGCGTTGAATTCTTCCAAGAGCTGAACTTATCCAGAAAAATAATTTTCATAGGAGAGTTCTCTCAGAACAGCTCTCCCAAAATAGCTCTACTATGAGAGTTCTTTCGAAACTACCCTCCTAGAATAGATCTCCCAAAAGAGTTCTGTCAAAACAACTCTCTCAGAAGAACTTTCATAGTGCAACTCTCCCAGAAGAGTTCCCCCAAAACTGCTTCAGAAAAATAGTCCACCTAGGAGAAAAGAATTATGCGATGAGTCGTTTACCATAGAGATTGAAGACGACAAGATATTAGCCTAGGTAAAGTTGAAAAATTACAAGAAATATTCATTGCAAGAGAGCTACGAACCCGAGGAAAATGATAGTTTGAATTTAACAAAACTGCCTAAATTCCTTTATAACTGAGTTATATTGTTAGGAAAAGGTCAATTTAATCGCTCAAAAAAGATGAAATTCCTAGTAGAGAAACTAAATTTCCTGATAACACTGTGGGAACTTGTCCTATAAGGCTATAAAGTCAACCAAGCAAATATCTGAAGAAAAAATAATATAACAAAAAAGATGAGCTGACAACCTACGAGACTACTTCCTGAAGGAGAGCCAAAATGCTCCCAGAAAAATCATGTAGGTATAGCCAAAGTGCTCCCAGGATAATTCCCTGTATGAGAGCTAAGAACCCCTCAAGTAGACAAAAAGTCAGCACATAGTGAAATGCCTCACTCATCTTTACTTAACTAATTTTGATTCGTATATGAAAAATAATAACATATCTAACGAATTCAATTTTTGGACCAGGTAATATACATTTGTCTCATGGAGACAAACAAGACATAATTGTTTGTTTACTATTCTCTTATTCTTTTCATAGTTGTCTTTCGAAGAGGTAATAAAATTAGAGAATTAAATATGTATGGCCAAAATCTCCTGGACCTGGTTAAAGCGCATAGTCAAATAACTCCAGGGCAGCCAGTTATACACTCAAGGAAATAATATAGTACTTCCCCTACAATTTCTTCTTTCAAGCTCACTTTTTCCTCCCCTAGTTTTTAAGTTGAGATCTGAATCCACGGACAACTAAGTATTCAACATAACTTACAAAACTCCAAGAAAGTATAGGATCAGGGCAATGCCAAATGTAAGATACCATTCAGAATAAAACGAATACAAAGGAAAAAAGAACAAACCTGAAGTTTTCATTTACATGGACTGCCTTCCTGCTCGAAACAAAAAAGAGAAACAGAAACCAACAAAATCATCCATCCGCGCCAAAGAAAGCAGAACATCAAGTCGCATAAATAACCACAATCTGAACCCAAATAATCTTACTTGAGATCCGCCGACCCGAATTGCGCCGCAGAACCGATCCCGAATTCACCTCTCATCTCCGCCTCAAACTTATTGAGTTCCGCAATAGCAGGCATCGTTCCAACGCCCCCGAAGCTTATGACAGCAGCAGCAAGGGCTGTCGAGACGAGAGCTCGCCAGTTCTTTGGTTCTACCCAGTAAAAGTAACGCATTAAACAAGCGCGCTAGAGGTGTTCGACGATTGGCCAACAACAAAACGCTGCTTACCTGCAATCGTAAGATGGCAGGAGCAAGATCTGGGTGGAGGAAAAAGGAAGCGGTGGGCTGGATGGAAGGACAGTGATGGGACGGCGTAGGTTATGGAGAAAGGAAAGAGGTAAGGGAGGACGGGCATTGCTGTGGGGAAGATGATTCAGTAAGAGAGAATTGAGAGTAGGGAAGAGCAATTTCTGGTGTGAGCGCTAACACGTATCTTTAATATATATAAATGATACGAATTGAGCGAACAAACGAATTCATTATATATATATATATATATATATATATATATATATATATATGGTGGGGGGGGATTGGAGAAGGGGAATAAGAGATTGAGTCGGCAAAGAGTTCTTGAGTGAGAAGAGTTGGGGAAAAAGTCACTTTATTCATCCACGGGCCTCTTATTTATAGGAGATTTTTTTTTGTACAATTATAGAAAGGAGTGAGCAATGATGGAAGTTATTGTTAATCACCGTAAGAAGATAACAATTATGAAAAACAGCCTTAATGCATTTAATGCATTAATTTAATATAAGATTTGTGTTGTCAATAAAGTTTAATACAACTGTCATTAGCGGATTGATGTATTTAGTTCAGCCGACCAAGGCGATCTATTGTGTGGCGATCGCTCCTGCCGAGGTAAAGCTTATCGATCGACTAGTTGTGATCGAGCGGCCCTGAAAAAAGCTTGGGTAGTTGGGACTGTAAGAGCAGTGCGTCGATTGAATCCCTTGATAATGTGGGTCCGTCGATCTGATAGAGTGGTCGATCATCAAATGACTAGTTCAGATTGTGCTCCCTTGACTTGTCGCTTCGATTTCTCGGTTGTTGTTCTTAGTTGTTTGATTGCATTGAGATTCATGCTAGCAATTTTGGTGTATACATATTAGTTCCCTGAGTTTTCTTACCCCTTAATTGTGACAACTACGATAAGGACAGAGAAACTATTAAACAACCAATGACAGATAAATTGAAAGAATTAATTGAGTAATTGATTTCCCATTGGGTTCCGCGCCTGATGCAACCTATAATGGGGTTGACATAGCATTCTTTGCTGTCAACAATCCTAAAAAATATTAAGGGCTCTCATGGCTAGGGTACGAGTCGGAGCGAGTTGAATCTCGAAATCTTGGTTTTTGCCGACTTTTGGATCCCTGCCTCTGTGAAGAAAAAAAAAGAACTTGAAGAAAGATAAACTGTCAAAACTAGAACCTTTATTGGTCAATCTAGTTGACTTGTCAGACGGTGCAAAAGGACAGTGTGTAAAAAGCATTCTCAAAAGGCTCTGGCATTTGAGCCTAATGTAAGCACGATCGTTGAGGGCTAGCAAGACTGACTAGTGAAGATACAAAAGTTGGAGAAAAGGCACTCGAGGGAGCGGTATTCATCTGCTCTTTTAAGCCTTTGCCTTAGAAAGAGGTACCTTATCGCAAGCGAGTGAAAAGTTCTCAAGAGCCCTTTCTGAAATGAGTATAATTTTAGGTATGCAAAAATTTTCTTTCATTGTTGGTGATTTTTTAACAACCCTGCAACATTATCATGGATGCAGATGAATTAATCGGGTAGGAGGGCAGCAAAGATGGTGGGCCTTCGAAGGATGTTGTGGAGTTTGCACCCTCTGCAGTGGCCAGTCTGCAGGTCAAATACGTTGAGCTTCTGCCATCAATTGATCAAGTGGAATACCAATTGTCTGCCTCTTTGCCCACAACGGGCCACCAACAAGAGCGACTAGGGTGGCAGCCGCCTTTACCTGAATTCACGAAGCAACAAGTGGACAAGACTGGACCTTTGGCAGTGCTGGTTGGCTCTTCTAAGGGAGCGTTCAGAGGCATGAGTATAGATCTTGTGCGGGAGTTGTCAGCTCGATTGACCACTACAGATTCAGAGGTGACGGCTCTGAGACAAAGGTAGCCGCTTTGCATAGTGGGCTGGCGGGTGTGGGTTGTGAGCTAGGAGCACTCTGTGAGTCGTTCGCCCTGATCAAGTTTCAGCGTGTTGCCAATTGGGTGGATCACATGAGGCTAAGCAGAAAGTTAGTCCTTCGATGGTGATTCAAAAAGGGTATGTCTTGACCGAAGCCTGAGAAGATCTGTTTATGAAACACTTCATTCGAGATTTGTAATAATATTAGT
Source organism: Phalaenopsis equestris (assembly GCF_001263595.1). NCBI lineage: Eukaryota > Viridiplantae > Streptophyta > Magnoliopsida > Asparagales > Orchidaceae > Phalaenopsis > Phalaenopsis equestris. The sequence goes on from NW_018164816.1 coordinate 820,283, forward strand.
TAAAATGATATTTAAAAAAATTTCAAAAGAAGTTTAATGTAACACTCATCATTATGTGAGGCCTTATTTTGTGATGCCTCGTTTCATGCAGTCGTCCTAAAAATAGGGTGAGAGACTCCTTTTTTTGCGCTTTAAGATTTCTAGATTTTTATTGTGTCTCTCGACATTTCTTCTTCTTCTTTTGCCTCCAGATTGTCTTTTTCTTTTTTATTTTCCATTTTACAATGACTCTTATGTGCTCTCCCACCCTCTTTGGTTCCGTCAGGGGCGCTGATCCTTCGTTTTTGCCAAAGAACAACTTGGAGGAGTTGCATAGAAGGTACATCTTGTATTGCAACATTGTCCTTCGACCAATTCCTGGATCGACACGTGCCACAGATAATGTGGGCAAATATCTGGTCTTCTTTTGGGACTATTTCAAGTACGGTCTCCAATTTCCCTTATGCGACAAACTCCGGAGCATCCTTAATACTTAAGGGTCAGTCTGACTCAGGTGTTGCCAAATTCTATAGCTGTGATAATGAATTCCTTCCTTTTCTATCATTGAGAGAAGGTCTCGTGGTCGATTAACTTGTTTAATTATTTTTATACATTCAAGGTTGATAAGAAATGTTTCACAATATTCTCCACTAGTAAGAAACACCGATTGTTCGGGTTGAAAATAAGATAAACTATTGGCGAAAGAAATTTATGCCTGGCTCCTGCTTCAGTGATTAGAGATTTAGACCAAACAATCGGAGCTAACGAGAACAATGGTGGTGTCTTTTCCGGAGAGCATGAACATTGCCGAGGTGATGTTGACCGCTCGACACATCTCAATCCTGCAGTACACAACCGAGGCGACGATCATCTGAATGTTGCAAGGAAAAATGATTGAGGAGCAGTGGCGTTTCTCAGATATTGATGAGGAGCACAGGGCCAAGGCGGTGAATGTGAAGCTAGCCACCAAGCATTATAAGTAGAAGCGTCTCCCGACGACAGATAATCCCATCGAGGATGAGGACCGACTCCCGTATAGCGTGGCCTCGAGATATCTTTCCTTCATGTATGAAAAAACCATTTTTATTCAAGATATGGTGACCAACACGGTTAATATTATTGCTTAGAAACCTACTTCTCATTTTTCTGATGCAAAGGAAGGTGACGGTGGATACTCGGCTTTTGAAGGAACTCCATATGAAGCTTCAGCTGCAGCTCCTTCCTATTCAAGATCCAGTTCGTCAATCAACACGTGACCAACCATAGTGGTTCCATAAGGTTTCTGAGTTGGTGGTTCCCGTTTATTACCCAATCTAAGAGGGCAAGGTTCGGTCGACTTATTTTCTCAGTCTCACTTGTGTCATCTTCATAAGTAGTGGTCTTGTCTTCAGGTTAAAAAAACTCTACCTCCTCTGTATAGAGAAACTATTCGTCAGTGGGGAAAAGTTTCGATGGAGGAAACATACGTTCCTCCTCCCTCTATGTTGAAGATGAGCAAGGAGGCTTCTGAGTGGCATCTGGTACTCGGGGAAGATGAGTGGATGTGGTTTGATTCCATTAGGCGATTCGGTCTCTTGGACATGTTGAGAGATTGGTTTCCCCACACAACCGAGAACATGGGCACACCCTCACTTTTATTAGTTTTGTTGTGATCCAAGGGGTTAGACAAGTCCTTAAAGTGTCTTAGCCGCTGAGAGCTTGGTTTGAGTGTAGACCGATTTCACTTAATAGCTTCGCAAGTCACATTTCCAATTTTGGCCAGATTTCTGGACATGGCTCAAAAGAAAGTTGCCTTTCTACAAGTGGAGCTGCGGAGGATGCGTGGAAATCAAGACCTCCTGCAACTTAGATCTGACAATTCTTTCGAGAGACATGATAAGACTCTTGTGACTATAGAAGATCTAAAGGGAGAGGTCAAGGAGTTGAAAAGGAAAGTTGTTTCATCGGTGCCAAAGGAGAATTGAATTGGAGGGACATGTTCGAAGTGGGGTCGAGTTTGTTGTCCAGAATTTCATCCATCATGGTCTGATCAATCCCAAATTTTCTGATGCAAATGAGTTCTTCACCCTAATTCCAGACAAGTTGAAAGAGTATTCTAAAGATGAGGACGGTTCAAGAAGCGATGATTGATCGTTTGCTCGCTAAGGTCCTTCTGCAAAAAATGACTTGCAAATTTTTCTTAATTAATCAAAAGAAAGTCGTTTATTATTCTTCTTAGGATATATGAGAAAAACATGTTAGTCTTTGCTTTGTTTTAGATTGTGTCTGATTTTATTTATTATGTGCTAATCTTACGAGTTGGTCTGTCGCATTGTCCAACTGACTGAGATAGTTTGTTAATCCAGTTAAATTGGGTTGTCGTCTCTGGAGGGACTCGCTTTTGAGGCAACCTTTATGACCCATAAAGGATCTTGTCACTGACATGTTTCTTGATTGTCTTTAGAAATAAACACTAAAGTTTGGATATCACGTTCTGTCAGTCAAACCTTAATTCCTTAGTTTTGGTTTTATTTATCATTATTGTTTTAATGTTTGGGGGAATTTTAATTTAAGTTAAACGACACCGTTCAAGATCCCACAGTTTTTTGTCCCGTCATCACTATTTTCTCTTGAATTTACTTAGTCTAAACAAGCGATTGAACTTATTTAGATTAAAGAATTCTCGTTAGCAGCCGTAGGTTACCTAATTCGAAAGATTCTCGTGAACCAAAAGGAGTAGGTTAAGTGCGCTCAATGGTTTGAAGGTGTATTATTATTTTTAAAAATGTATTTTTGTTATTTCGTTTTGCAGGTAAAGTGACACATGCATGGGTAAGAAAATATTATAAGTTAAGGTATTAAAAGTGTAGTAAATAAATTAAGGGATGTTGTCGGTCGCCAAACATGGAGTTTTTGTGTTTATGGAAAAATGTCAAACATGGAGTTTTTGTATTTATGGAAAAATATTATATAGATCTATATATATATTTGTGTGTTTGTGTGATTTTGAAAAGTAATATTTTAATTTTAAAAGTATAAGACCGAAACATCCTCATATACACAATAGTTTAAATAAACGCGCACAACACTGGAAGCAATTCATCTAGTCCAAGGAATGGACACATTGTTTGATAGTGAGACTCGATTAAATAAACTATAGAACCTATGACATCCATTCTGGTCTGTGAAACCGTTCATGTTGACCGACAAATTTTTCTATTTAATATAGAAAACTAAATAGGAAGACTAAATAGAGTTTATGTTAAGATGGGTTTCAAAGTTCCCTATAGAAGAAAACCTCTAGAGTTAATTGCATCTTAGGTGACTGAAGCTGCTAAGAATTCTCTCGATTCAGGTCAGTGATTTTTCCTTCAATATTTAATAAGTTTAAGTTTTCAAGATTGGACATTGGAAATTCAAAAGAGAATGGATCAAAAGTAGAACAATTATTTTTCAGTAATCCAAAGGAATGAAAGGTAAGAGATGCCACTGATCCGAGGGAAACCCTGGTGAGTGCTCGAGCTATCATACTTTTTGACTTTATGTTTTGGAAATGACTTATTTGATGTTTCAATCCTGCCAATTTTATAATTTAAAGCTTACATTTGCATGACACAACCATAAAAATAACCTGGAAGATAGGACCTCGGAGCCTAAACTTAGTTAGAGCTTAAATTGTACAACATGATTGTGCAAAAGCCTAAAAATGAGTTGAGAATTTAAGTCGTACTAGACGGGCTACCTCAAAGTTTTATGATTTGTTATTTGATTCTAAGGAAAGATGTGCCGCTGTAGATTTGATAGCTCACTCGAAATTGTTGTTCTGTACGTTCTTGTCATGTTGCCCACGGTGTTAACTCCAAGCTCCTCGTTGAAGTGACAGTCATAAGGTATAAGGTTCAAAAGTTTTTATTGTGAATGTTTGAATGCTCTAGGGGGTTAAAGTTGATTAGAGTGACACTGGTTAGGATCCCACAGTTCCCTCTTTCCAGTAGCACTATTTTCTTTTGAATTTACTTAGTCCAAATGACTTGTTAAGCTCATTTAAACTAGGAAGATCTCGTTAGCAATCGTGGGTTACCTCATCTGAGGGACTCCCTTAAATTCAAAAGGACGTATTATGTTATTTGTTTTGTTTTGAATTTTTTTTTTTAATTTTAATCTTGAAAAAGGTTCATCTTAATTTTGAAAGTTCTTTGTTTTGACTTCTGTAAAGTATCCCAACCAAACATGCATAATATGTTAAAGCAGTGGTAAATTGTAGTAATAAAATGACAATAAATAAACTATAAATGCATACCTGTCTTCTTCTCGCTGCTCCTGTTGAATTGTTTGCATTCGTAATCCTGTATATATTGCAGATTAAGAACAAGTACTATGTGAAAAAGTAGTATTGAAGCTTTAATGATTTAAGTTCAAAAGAAACCATAATTCATAACATGACAGGTTCTTAAAAGTTTTAAAGTATGATTTTCTTGAACAAAGCATAATAAGTTCAATTGTCTTTTAAAACACCTAAAAGATAATAAGTTATCTGGGAGTACCCTAGATAACCTTTAAGGTCTTTTGAATATTTCAATGTCATTTGAACTTGTTACTTTGTTGAATAGATCTCCCTGAGGTTCATTAGGTTTAAGCTATGCTCATTGTTATATCTCAATTAACCCATGAGAGAGGGGACAAAGAAGCTTGAGCTTTAAGAAGCTTGAGCTTTAGAAGCTTGAGCTTTTCGTGTTTGAAAGAGATTAATTATGGTTTATCTTTCAACTAACCCCCAAACATCTTTAGATTAAACTTAGCTCACTATAAATCTCAAAAGACATTAGGGGTAAATGTGTAATTTATGAAAAGTCATATTAAAAATGTTTGATTCTTATTGAAAGATCAACCTATAGCTCAACCAAAGATCAACCTATAGCTCAAACCTATAGCTCAACCATTGGTTTGAAACTCTAGATCAATTAGTTATGCCTTCCTAACTTATGTCCCAAACACTTGGATCATTCAAGTTGGTTTCTGCTTCCAATGTTCAACAATTCAAACAATTACTGTTATACCCCTCTTTTCTAAAAGTGGAGGCTAATTGGTTTCTACCTCTTACCATCATGTTTCAATCACCTTAGAATGGTGATTAGGATCAAAATATTACCCTTTAAGCTTTTAACCCATCCTAAATTTTAATTAGGGATGAAAGGTGGAAATTACAATTTTGCCCTTGAGGCTCCTATCTTCATAAATCTTATAAATTAATCCACATGGTCTTGAAACTTTGCTGATCTATCTCTCATGGGTTAATTAAGGAACTATATAAGAAATTATATATATATATATATATATATATTTAAATTTTTATTTTATTTTTTATAATTATTTTAATCCAAAAATAGGAATTTCCAAAGTTAATTCATTGAATCAATCAAAGTGAAATTTTTTCCTTAAAAACATTATTGGAGGTTCACCTGAGTTAGAGGACCACTTAGGCAATTTCTTAGGATTATTTGAATTATATTTAATTTTTTATGATTTTTATATTGATTTTGATGAATAAATAAATATAAAATATATTTTAGTTCCAAAATTCAATTTTTATTTTTTGTTCTCCTTTAACTTCAAGGAAGTCAAAAAATTAATTTTATTTTTTTCTCATTTATATTCTATTTACTAGAATTATTTTGGTGGATAATTTATAAAATTATAAGGAAATAATTTTAAGTGTTTAAAAATACATTTTATGCTTTAGAAAATTTATAAAAAGGTTTTAAAGGTATCATCTCTTATTAGGAGTGATTTCACGTAAGTTTGACACATTTTGTATTTTTCCAAATTTTAATTATTTTTTATTTAAAAATACCCAAAAAATGAACTTTTTATTTTGACTTCAATTTTTTTTAAAAGTGTATCTAACCTTAAGGAGTTCAAAAAAATTATTTTGTATTTTTTTTAAAATTTTATTTTATTTTTTATAATTATTTTAGTGAATAATTATAAATACATTGAAAAATAGTTTTAAGTATTCAAAACACATATTTGGACCTTTAAAAATTCAGGGAAACATTTTTAAGTTATTATTTTTAATGAGGGAAGATTTGGTGGCATTTTGAAATATTTTGTATTTTAATAATTGTTTTGATTATTTTAATTATTTTTAAATGCTAAAAAATAGACTTATTATTTTAATTACAATTTTATATTTCCTAAGTGTCTCTGAACTTAGAGAACTCACCAAAGTTGATATATATATATATAATTAGTGATATTATAGGAAAATGCATTTAGGCATTCAAAACACGTTTTTTGACTTGAATTTTTATGGAAATATTTTAAAGTGTTTTTCTTTAATAAGACAATTTTTTGTGAGTTTTTAATTATAAAAATATTTAAAAATACCTTTTTTACTTTTAAATTTATTTTATTTTTCTTATGTCTCTCGTTTTTTTTTTTGAGTTCGAGGTATTTTTTATTTTCTTAATGATTTTTTCTACATTAAGATATGTACTTTCAAAGTTTATGTAATTATTTAAATAAAAAATACCATATTGACCTGCTTATCCATGTCAGCGTCGCATCACCTCATTGTCTCCGAAGCCTTTTGCTCATAACAAGTCAAAGTTGTTGTTTTTTGGACGCATTCGAACGACATACACAAAGATCATAAAAGTTTAGATATTAGACATGTAAATCCATAAAAATTGTAGTGTGCATGCAAATAGAGGAGAAATAAATATCTTTCATGTGACTACCTAGGACTTGAGTGTTGGCATGTGAATACACAAGGTTTAAATAGCTAGCATGAAAATGTGTAGAATTTGAGTAGCTAACATTTGCATCCATGAGACTCAAACATGTAGGCATATAAACAAATGAGGCTTGAATAGTAAACATTTTACTACAATAGTGGAGTGGTGCAAATAAGTACAAGCAAGGCAAATACATAAGAATTAAATGGTAGTCATGTGAATAAACAAGAATTAAGTAACATGCTTGTAAATATCGTGGTATGTATGAAAATATATTTTAAAAAAATGTTGCATGCATATAAATATCAACTTTCGGATTTTATTTATTTATTTATTATAATTATATATGGATTAGGTAGCATGTATGGAGCTTAACTTCTTTTTTAGCAAAGATTTAGGGGTTAGATTTGTAAACCCGCAAGAATTGGGTGGCATGCATGTAAAATTTCTTCTTTTTTTTTTTACGTGTCAAGCATGTAAAACCCTAAGAATTGGGTGGTATGCACGTAAATTTCTTTCTGTGTTTGGTATGTAAATACTTATGAATTAGGTGGTAGATGTGTAAATCCATAAGAATTAAGTGGTATGTACGTAAACTCGCGTGTAAATACATAGGAAGAAGGTGGAATGCATATAAATTTTTATTTTTTATTTTTTATTTTATTTTAGGTGTTATCATGTAAAAAAAATTATGTGGTATGTATGTAAATGCCCCAATAATCAAACCGTTTGAAGTTAATAACCATTAGCAAATGAACCCGCATCTCTTGCACACACATATATATATATATATATTTTCTAGAGAGTTCCCCTCTCTCTCTCTCTCTCTCTCTCTATATATATATATATATTTCTTTAATTATTTAATTTTTTTTATATTTATTATTATTATTATTATTATTATTATTTTGTCATTTCATGTCAAGTGAGCTTTGACTTTGCTTTGGGGAATGGATTAGAATTACTTTTTGATAACTTTTGGTTTTTTTCATGGAAATGAGTTGTACTCACTTGTCATGATGATTGGGCTTTATGAGGGCTTCAGTGGACAAGTTTCAATCATGGGGATTTGAGTTAAACATAAGTTTGCGAGTCACTTTGGTGGGAGGTGAAAAGAGGTCATCCTTTTTCCCCTGAGGGCATGGTGGACTTTCCATGGCTCATGTGGCTCAGGTATGACTTGCAGAAGTCTCCATGGTTTGCATGTGGCTTAGCTAACTTTCATGAAAAAAGATTTATGAATTTTTGGAGATTTTAGTGGGGTTTTGGTATAAATACAAATGTGGGATAATTTAATCATATATGGCATAGTCTATGGTTTGATTTGATTAGATGGCTGATGAAGATGAAATTGTCACTTGAGCTTTGGGCTTTTCAAAGGCATTGATGCTTGGGCTTTTAAAATTAGGTAAGGTGTGGTTTTGAAATTTAATCATGATGGGCTCTTAAAATTTAATCATGAGATGAGAGGGTTAATTTTGGGCTTTGGTGAACTTTAGGACTTGTCATGATGAAACTTGGACTTGAATTTCAATTTGGGTTTGATTTTGGTTGATGGGTTCAATTTGGCGGAAATTGGATTTAGGGTCAATTTTGGGGTGGTTTGGCTTGAGTTTGAATTTGGCTTTCGAAATTGGTGTAATTGAGTTTGGATTTGGAATTGGGTGTAATAGGAGTGAATTGGGTGAAAAATTGGGGTTGATTTGGTCAATTGGATGCAAATTGAGGGTTTTGGGAATTTTGGAGAATTTTGACGAAATTGGGTATTCGGGCTATTTTGGAGGAATTTGAGGATTTGGGGACATTTTGATAATTTTTGAAGAAATTTTGGGTAGAGTGAGCAAACAAGCCATGAAGTCTCCCTAAAGCTACAAGAGCCATATGAGACTCACTTTGAATTTTCCATATGCTGATCCTAGTCATCTTAGCCAAATGCTGAGAGCTCAGGTCCATCCACATGAGTTTCCAAAAGGAGTAAGGAGGTAGGTTAAGTGTAAGTGATCTTAGGGTTTGAGATGTATGAGAAATTTGGTGGGTTTAAGTGTGTGTGTTTTCGTTTGTTTTTCTCACTTTTATTTTAGAAGGAGTCGTCAGCTTGTCGATCGTCATATACTTCCCCTATTCGAATAAATCTCCCTCCTGAATCAGATCAATGATTCGAAGAGGAGAACCGAATAAGAAGATACATACGACAAAGCGACAAACAAGTGAAAACACAAAACGTAGAGAGTCTACGTGCGGTAACCCTCGCAAGGATATGTTAACAGTGTTCGCCCAAATAAGATCAGGCGAAAGCACCTTAAATCAATATCCGCAAAAGAATATCTACATAAACTACTCATAACCAGAGATTCAGGTGTAGGTGCTTATTCTGGGGTCAAGAGCACTCACAAGGGGATGTATCCGACTTTGTTAATTACATCTTGGGGGTACCCAAGAATACTCTCGATAAAAGGAGTTTCGCTTGGATTATCGTGAACCTGGGGCAATAAGTACTCAAAGGATGGTTATTACGTGTGGGAATAGTCTCAATGCTTTAAAGCTCACGCTAAGTCATCGGGCAGAGAGTGAGTCTCTCACATCCTGAATGGGTAGCAGCTCATTGGCACACGGGGCCCACAGAATAACCTAAATCATCTTAACGGGGATATCCCAACACATCAAAACACGTCCAAGCCAAAGGGCAGAGGACAAATCGTCGTATCCTAAATGAGCGACAGCTCATCGGCATTGGGCCGTCAAGGTGATATCAACGAAGTCAGAGTGATAGGGCTCAAAAGGGCTCAACAAAAGGAGGGTAGAGTGATCCTAAAAGGTATATGTAATTGGGTCGAGGTACCACAGACCTATCATACACAGCTACTAAGACCCTAAGTCTACCTAGTCGTGAATGTAATCGACCCAACACGTCCTGAGATCCCCTGTCAACAATTCGTGAATTGCATCGTCCGTAGGAACCTCAATAGCCCTAAGGTTAATGTAAGAAAACTCTATCCTATAACTAAAGCTGGAGCTCAAAGAGGTGGGACTTATACCTACCGAAGTGACAATGATGCCTCAGAAAAGAAAATAAAGTGGAGGTTAAGCTATAAAGCTGGAAACACTCCAAACAAAAGTATTTACACCCCGCCTGGGTCGGGGAGCCTTCTAACATCTTATGCGCACTAGACAACCACCTTAAAAAAGTTTGTAGGGCCAGTCAGGTTGAAGAAGCACGATTATCTAGAGTGGTTCTTAAGTATTGTGAAGGCTCTATTAATATATGCAGGAAAGTTAATGTTGTAATTTTTAAATCCTGAATATTTTAATTCTAAATTTTAATTATCTTGAATATTTTATTTAGGATTTTGTAGAAAATTATGAATTTAAGTCATAATGAGCCTAAGTTTCATTGGGAAATCTCAGATAAACCACAGAAAGAAACATGGAAAACACATGCACATGCAGGCATGCAACATGATGCAAAAAGTAAAACAAGTAAAATCAAAATAATAAATAGGCCGGTGCTGCTGGGTCGGCAATATATCCCAGAAAAGAAAAATATGGTCGGACTCTGCATATACATGCCTGGTCCTAATTCTATACATCAATATAAAATATGAAAAATTAAGATACGGGGCACGAACATCTCCTCCTAGTCTCCCTCCACGTGGTTCCCGCGCTAACATCTCGAAACTTGTGCCCGTATCTTATTTTTGCTACGGGACTCTCCTAAACTCTAAAAGGTACATAGGAAAAAGAAAAGACTCAATCCTACATGAAAAAAAGTGTTAGCGGGAAAACTCACCTGCAAATAATGTTTCATGAGCCATGCCTTAAAAGTGAGGAGCTAATAGCACATGTAAGCAAAATGGTCAGAAATCATCAGATGCTCCCCCCATAGAGGTACTTGTGTGTGTACAATAAATATGCATGACTCCTTGCAGAAGAACGCCCTAACACACTACCATACATATGCAACATGTAGTTACACCACAAGCACAATGTAAAAGAAAGATGTCTGGCTAGGGTAACCAATCCAACAGAGAACAATAGCTAGACATTAAAAAGACTACATAGCACCTTGAATCCTAGCCTAGCACACAATCTAACGAAAAGTGTGTCAACCTAGTATTTAAGTGCAGGGTAGGTCTGGGTATAGTGTGACTTTGACTGGGTCGCTATACCGACCCCATCCTAAAGATTCGAAGGATCTAAAGGGTGTCACGAAGAGTGGTGACACAAGTTAGATCTATTAGATTTTTATCACATTCATACTTGTCGATGACTTAACTCGCATTGCTCGTCGGGATCAACCCAGCAAGCAATGCTCATTAAGGCATCGTGACCGACACATGATCACTCTCTTAATGAGTCTGGCTCGCTACCTATGCAAACATGCAAATGCAAGTGAAAATAGTCAAATGACAGAGTGATGAGTGTACCGTGGGGCAGTGGCTCAGGGAAAGATGGGCATACCGTGAAGGTAGTTGCCCAAACAAATGGGTGTGTCATAGCGGCAGTGACCCGAAGGGTGAGCGTGTCATGGAGGCAGCGACCCGAAGAAGGTGTTCCAAGGCGGCAGTGACCGAAAGGGATGGGAGTGTCGTGGCGGCAGCGGCCCAAGGAAGGTGTGCCAAGGCGACAGTGACCGAAAGAGATGGTCGTGGGGTGTGATGTGAAGGCAGTGACCAGGATATGCAAAAAGGTAGGTGAACATGCAAGAAATCATGCATATGTATACACATAACGTGCAATGGTGCAAGTGATTGGTCGACCGGGCCGTGGTGGCCGGTCAAACCAAAGTGATCAGTCGACCGGTTTGGGATGACCGACCGAGGCACAAGTGGCGTCGACTGGTCCGGGATGACCTATAGAGGCACAAGTAGTGTAGACCGGTCTGGGACGACCAATCGAGGCACAAGTGGTGTCGGTGCAAGTGTAAATGAGAGATACAAGGTGCAAGTGCAAGTGCAACGTGCAAATGCAAGGTGCAAGGTGAAAATGTAAATGCAATGTGCAAAGTGCAAGCGCGAGTGCCGATGCGATCTATGACATACAATATGTAACATGCAAGACATGCACGTGCAAACAATGAGGTGCAAATACCACATATGATAGCGAGCCACACTCGTACTAACGACCTCACCTTGGAAACCTAAGATTTAGACCCTTGGATGTGCGGCACCACCGCCACTTGCTCTGGTGAGGAAATGTGGGGAGTTTCTCCCTAGATCTCTGAGGGGAAACCTTTCCATGACATCGCGAATTAGAATAACTACAAAGCTTTTCCTATTTTGTGAACTCCTCTAAATTTTGCAAAGCAAGCCAACTACAAAGCTTCTCTGACTTTTCCAACTCCGACCTCCCAACTTTTCCAAGTAAAGCGGGGGAATCCAAAGCAAGGGGAGTGAGGAACTTTGACCCATCAGAACTTGTGCTAAGACTCACAACAAGAGGTGAGACACTCGACTCTACGGGGGGTGTTTGGCCACACACAAAAAGTCCTAACCTAAAGGTTGGCTCTAAGAAAACCAATGATCCATCACGCAGACACGTCGTCGCGCCGGTCCACACCGGCGCACGAGCCCCGTGTGGGCGATCAAACTCACACGTCTAGACTTCACTATTCCTAACGCTGGCTAGGAGGTAGGGGATCTCACCACCGCGACGGTAGCGCATGAGCCCCGTTTTTTTCTCTTGACGGTGAAATGCTCCGATGAAGTTCTCGACCCTCAGGAAGTGAGGAGCGACGAGGCTCGCCGGTGACACGCAACAAAAATGCACGGGGGAGAAGATTAAGCTCTGCCCTACTTTCTGCGTGAGCGGGGAGTGGACGTCGACTGTAGGATGCCGACGGGAGGTCTGCAAGTTGGAGAAGACTTTGTCGGCGGGAAGGAGAGCTGAGGAAAGGTGTTGCGGTCATGAAGTCCAAAAGGAGGTGCGACGTTCGGAGCTATGCATAGGAAGGAGCCGGGGTCGGTGAGAACTCCATGCCGACGTGTAAGGAGGCCGGAAGAGCCGGCGAGAAAAGGAGGGTTGTGCTCGTAGCTGGCCGAGAGAAAAGGAGATGGTTGCCTACAGGGGAGCTCGGGTGGGGCTTCGGCGATAAGGACGCCGGTGGCGACTCCCTTTGCTGACGAGGAGGGGCAGACGAAAACATTCAGGCGCGAAGAAATGGACCCGAGCAGTGATGGCGCGACGAAGCGGCTTGGGTTCGAAAATCTTTGGCCTGGGAGGGAGGGGAGGCGTAAGCGATAGTTTTTATAAGGGATAATATAATAATAATAATAATAATAATAATAATAATAATAATAATAATAATAATAATAATAATAATAATAATAATAATAATAAATTTAATAATCGCCGGCTCCGCGCATTTTTAGCCCAAACGCGCCATCATTTTGAAATGAAAGTTCCCCCTAGCTAAAATCGAAGTTTCGGACGCACTGGTGTGATATGTTTCATCATCTGGGGTCGTTTGGATCACTTTTTCAATAATCGAACCTAAAATGATAATATGCGCATTTTTGCATATGCACGGAACCCCAGCAATATGAGTTTCTTTCTGGGGTAAAATCGACGTTTCGGATGCGTTGGCGTGGTCCGTTTCATCGTCCGGGGCCATCTGGAGAACTTCAGTGACGATCAGGCCAACTCAAGCTAATTTTGCTCGCGATGTGACAAATAACACATGTTGACTCGACCGAAGCCATCCAATGTATGAAATGCCTACCGGCCTTCACCTGAACGAAAGACAAAGCCAAGCAAAACAACCCCGACTACATACCCCTCAACACGTGCCAAAAATGTCTCGGGTGGGTGTCTGAGCTATCGGATGTTACAGACGGGCCGTAAACTATCCCGAGTCATGCAGGTGGACACTCTACACTCATGACATCAAAAATTGATGCCAACAGTGTGTGTACAATCCAAGCCACCCAGTGTTATCCTAAGCCCAATAGTCCTATAGGAACTCACCCTTGAATCCTCACATATTGGTCACAACCTTCCAAGTGCTAGATGTTCATGACCATCCATGTAGGGTTCTAAAGAGAGTTAGGAAGTGATTTGAATTTCTATGCAAGTGAGTTCCATCCATATTCTTCTTGAATAGTCAAAGGGGAAGTCATATGGATAGATCTTAAGCACTAAGAGGAAACAAAGACCTCACAAAAAATGAGGTCAACAAATGCGTACTCGACGCCTTGCTGCAGCTGCATGGGTTGGTAGCATAAACTTGGTATAATAAAACACATGAATTTTAAAAGAATTGCAAAGAGAATCTAGCAGGAAAGAAACCTATAACATGTCGTCAAGAAAAAAAAATGCAAGCAAGTAAAACAAACTAAATTTCAAACGAACCGAACATGAACACAAGCTCTGTTCGGTCATGTTCAGTTCGTTTACACCCCTAATCATGTCACAAAAGGATTTTTTCGTGTTAGGTTTACAGTGTTATATATGTTTTGTAAAGCACTATGTCCACGAGCTAATCACTCTAATCAAACTAAGGGAACTAACAACCTAAGAGAGCTAGCGACAACTCATATCAGGGATTAGTGAATAGTATCATCGGTCCTATCCCCTTTCCCGAAGGATCATTGGGGTAGGAGATACTATTCTAAATTTCACTTAGTACCTCTCATTTAGCACACATAAGCGACGTCGTCATCGCCCTCGCCACCAAGACCTCTAGCTCACACTAGCCCGATGATCCATATGTGGCAAAATATCCCCGGTTGCTCACAAGGATTTGAATAGCTTATTCAAGACTGAAACCCTTGAGCATTAGGTTTACATGTAGGATAAGTAGTGTAGAGTACTTTATTGGAATTGGTGCATTAATGGGTCCTGAATCATATCTTGGTGGATCTCTATAAAATTTTGCGAATGATTTTTTGCAAGAAACAATAATCAGTTCAGATGTCTTTCAAAGGGGTTTGGGGCATAACTGTAAACCACTTTAGAAATTTCTAGATCATTTTTAGTTCACCTAAGCTTATCATGTCATTGAGTTAATCAACCTTGATTAAGTTAAGTTTTAGTTATGGTGTGTTAACTTGTGCTCAGTGAACTTTGGTGTGTAAATTAACCAATGAGTAAGGGCAACTAATCACTCATTGTTATGTTGATGAATTATAAGGGTAAGAACCATTAGGGTAAACATAGTTATTAAAGAACCTTTGATCTCCTTTCAATTGAACTTCAGCTCATAGTTTCAACGATGTTTATGATTACTTATGCTTTTGTTCTAAGCCTCATTAAGTAATTTTAGATTAACTCTAGTTCACTACCAAGCTCTTAAAGGTTGAGGAGTAAAGTTGTAATTTTATAAAAGTTTTATGATATGGTGTTTAATCTTTGTTATAAGTTGAATTGCACTTAACCATTGATTGAGGGTTTGAATTAGTGAGTTACCATCTTTCTAACCCAAGCCCCTCACATTAGGATCATCAAAATATTGATTATCTTCCAATCCATAAAAAATTAATTAATTACAATTTTACCTTTTATAGAAAGTGAAGTGAATTGGTTCCTGCCTTTTTACCTTTTCTGTGTTTCAATCACTTCAGAGAGTTAATTATCATAATTATTACCCAATTACCCTTTGATTTGGCCTAAATTTTAATTTGAAATTCAATTTTTCATAATTACCATTTTACCCCTAGGAGTTTTTACTTCAAATGTTCATAATTCTTTGGCTAGGATGTGATTATTGGCCATTTCAACAGTTGAACCAATGTTTTTGGTTGTTGCAGGCCTAGGACATATCAAAATTGTTCTCCTCTCAGCCGTTAGGACAAGGTAGCACAAGCTATCGCGGGTTCCAGATCCCACATTTCCAACTTCTCCTTTTATAATTGAGTTATATATGAGTGAAGGCTCTCATTTTTCTTTTGATGGACTTGTCTGAAGTCTTGTGAACACTTTTGCGACTTCTGAGTGCTAGTGAACTTCACCACAAACATCCTCTTGAATTTCACAAAAGGAGCTGATTACTCTTGAAGGTAATCCATTAAACCATCTGAGAGCTGACTCCCTCAACATGGTTAAAAAGAAGTGTCACTTTAGAGCATCGGTGATTCTCAATATGTAAACAATTGAATCAAAGGAGGTAATGTAGTCAGTTGGTTTAGTCCGACCTTCATAGAAGTCGAGTGACAGAACCTTAAACTCTTTCTTTTGGAGGGGGGGGGGGGGGGTTTGGGAGATTTATCGAGAGAATGTTTTCTCAGGTTGGCAAGGTGCCTCTGTGCATGGGATCCACTATCTATCCATCAATGTAGACCCAACACTATCTCGGTAATGGGGATCTTCTACTATTTCCTCGGGAAATAGTGCCCTCCGATCGTTGGGTGTTTGTCTCTTAGCTCCTGGTAATGGGTTCCTTCTGTGGGTTCGGTTCCCTTCTCTCACTACTACTTCTTTAATGATCTCTAACATTTGGCCCAACATTTGTCTCTTAGCTCCTAGATTTATTGTTGTATGAATTCCCTGATGCACTCTTTGTTCACTACACCTTCTCGGTGGTTTTCTTCCCCATGTTGTGCTCCTTTTCTTATTGGTGGCATGATTCATGCTCACCACATCTTTTTGGATGTTGAATACAGATCTGCCATGTGATTGACGTTCAGGAAATAAAGCGTAAATAGGAGAGAAATAAAAAGAGGGAGAGGGAATGCACAGTAAAACTCTTTGAAGAATGACTGATTAACTCTCTAATATGTAAATTTCCCCCTATTCATAGGCAAGGAGTTGTAAATTGAAAAATTACTCGCTCGCCCAAGATATTTTAGGTATAAAACATAAATGAGACTTTGGCTCGACCACCCTATCACTCGGCCGACTGAAATCTGTAATCCTCAAGTCACCAAAGCCCGTTTGGTTGATTCCGTTGAGTTTGGGCAACCAACCAGTCCTGGAGGTCATTTGGTCATCTAGCTTCACTTAGTCGGTTTTGAGTCAACCAATCGATTGTTTCAGTCCGGTTGTGTGCTTGGATGAAACTAGATTGTCGGGTAGAGACTGAATCTCCTTAATTCAATTGGTAGTCTACCCTGGTGACATGAGATACATTTGAAGTGTTCAATGGGTGTTTAATGATGAGAACCTTAGGCTTTCTGAAGAGTCTTGGAGACTTCTGCGAGGCGACTAGTTATTTTGGATGAGAGCTAGACCGAAACAACCTTCGTTCGACCCGCTCTGAGTCTTGCTCCATAGGAACTGTAACTCGTCAACTAAACTTGATCTTCTTTTGGTGGACCATTCTTGGTCGTACTTTTGTCTTATAGTCCATTGTATCCTCGAGATTCGTGTTGGCGTATTTCTGACATACAATATTCTTGGAATTTTTTATAAATATTTATTTCTTCTTTCTTTTTTTTGCTGTCTTTTTAGG
This sequence comes from Phalaenopsis equestris, assembly GCF_001263595.1. Taxonomy (NCBI): domain Eukaryota; kingdom Viridiplantae; phylum Streptophyta; class Magnoliopsida; order Asparagales; family Orchidaceae; genus Phalaenopsis; species Phalaenopsis equestris. The sequence continues at coordinate 837,362 of NW_018164816.1, forward strand.
CGACCTCTATAATCCACTTATTAATGAAATGCTAGGCGTGACCCTCAATATCCCAAAAGAAAAAAAAAGCACTTAATGGTTTCAATAAGCATGATAATTACTCATTAAATGATTATAAATAGTCAATACTTAGTTTAGTTTGATCAGTTTAACCCGAGCATGATTTTACAGTATTTAAAACCAATTTGAATCCATGATTAAGTCCATTTATTGGAATTAGTCACTGAAAAGATCAACCAATTATATGGATTGATATCAACATATTACCTAATTAAAGAGTTTATTTTAATTAAATTTAATTAATTTAATTTTCTTTGCGAACCAAAGAAGATATTGTCTTAGATCCCTATAGTGATGAATATAATCAGTTTTTATAATTATAATTTTGCAAATTCATTTTCAAAAAAGAAAATTACTTTGCAGAATCCCATCTGAAACTTATGCAGATCTGTGTAATTTATTTGACAGGAAAAACAGACTGCGTTCAGCCCACACCTATTATATAAAGGTAGTCAGTGTTAGGTTTGACCTAAGTCTGTAAAGAGTGGCTGTGGTTTTTACCCATATATGGAAATAGTCAAGGCGCGGAGCGTTTTGGTCTTCCTGGCTATTCTATCCATATCTTATCCTATTTAATATAAAAAAAAAAAAAAAAAATACAGCAACATATGTTAAATAGTTTATTTTAACTCAATTTAATTAATTTAATTTTCTTTGCAAATCAAAAAAGTCATTGTTTTGGATCCATAAATATAACCAATTTTTTAATTATTATTTTTCAATTTTTTTTTTTTAAAAGAAAATTACTTGCGGAATCCAATATAATATCCCAAAAAAATCATTTTCAATAGTTTTCTTCACATAAAAGAGTGGAACTAAATACAAAATACCCGAAGGCAACTGCAGCCCATGGATGCTTACTGTAAAAATGAATAGATGAGATTCAAATTCATAATAAGCTTGTCAAAGTATGACATGAATCACTAAACTTCTTAAAATTTAATTAAAAAAAATAGAAAAAACAATGTCAGCTAGCTATGAAATCCTAAGATAGCTTTACATAATAAGCAGACAACTCAGCAGAACAGAAAGCATTGCCACCACTGAACAGAGATGAGAAGGCAGAAGTGAACTTCCTGAGACATGATCAGTTCCATTCCTGCATTATTTTTAAGCAAAAGAAAATATAATAAAATATACTATTAAATATTTAAAAATACTATCAATATAAACTAATTTTAACCAAAAAAATAATTTAAAAAAGAGTGATGAGATGAGCAAACTTAATTACTTCGGCCAGTAAGCTTTGCCACAGTAAAGAACATTGCTGGGAATAGGTAGCTCAGTTCTGTTATTAGGCTCAGGATTTACTATCCTTAAATAGGTTTCCTGACCAAGGTACCACCTGTCTAATGAACCTGCACGAAGGTTCCAAATTCCAACATTGTCTAACATTACAAGGACCGCAGTCCATGCTCCTGGGTACACCTGAAAGAATTTCAGTTCTTAGGCACACCGTTATTTATGAATAAATAAAGTTATAATGGAACAAGAGTACATGATGGAGCCTGAGTTCAATAATGGGGCGCCACATATTAAGTAAGCCCCATCGCTTTTAACACCGTCCAATGTCAGTGTATTGCGGTAGGGCTTACTTGACACATGAAGTCTCACCTCCAATGATGAGGCGCTACATATCAAGTGAGCTACTTCGCTTTTAACACTGATCAATATCAGTGTATTGCGGTGGGGCCCACTTTGACACATGACACCCCATCTCCAATGATCGGGCACCACATATCAAGTGAGCCCCATCGCTTTTAGCATTGACCAATATCAGTGTATTACGGTGGGACCCACTTGACACATGAAGCTCCACTATTAGACTTTAAACCCAAACAAGGTGGATGTAATATTTTCTCATGGAACAGAGCCTAATACAATTTCGGGCCAGCCAAGAATCAACACAGAATAAAGGATTTATTTATATTGTCACCATTCTTAATCTAATGCTTGGCTTGAAGTAAAACTATTGCTACCTGTATTGTGCTGCGCGCAACCGCATCCCATTTGTTATAAGAATTTCTACTAGCGTTACTCCATTCTCCATAGGCAAACCTTAAATATTCAGTCCAAATTCTCTCAGCAGTAGCAATCAATAATATTACTAATAAAACTACACATAATTAAAGACAATATACAAGCATACCCGACAACAAAAAATGAGTATCCATCCATGTGATAAGTCTGAAGTTTATCATCATTATTCTGAAACACAACCTCAACAAAATCTCTGTATGTGGAATTGATCACTGACGCTGCTATTCTTGGCGCCCCTGGGCGAGGCATCACAGGGAAATCTAGCTTGTAAACGCCTGTAACATTTGTGTAGTAGTCTGCAAGCCTTAAAGGTGTATCAGGAGAGCTGTAAGAGATGCCATTGATTGCAGCTCGGAGTTTTCCATTGATAAAAATCGGTGCTTCATTTCTCAGCACATAAGTTTCACTGATATTGATAGTGTCAATCTTGAATGAGCCTTGAGGATTAGGCCTCGCTGCACTTGCAGATAAATTCCACCTAATCAAAGTTAAAATGATTGCACACATGAGAGTCTACAATATAATGCTCAAGAGTAATTACTGTAATCAAGGTTGATTTCAAGAACAAACCTGACAGATCTTGCTTGATTCATAGAGTACTCTTTGAAGAAAAGATCATTGGGAGGGTCAGGAAGAGAACCGTTGGGTTTATTTTTTGAGGAGGAATAATGCAGAACAGCGACGCCTGTGACTCTGCTCCAAAGAGATCCATTCATGAAGCGAGAGCTGGCAACAATGTAGTAATCGTTGCTTGGGTCTTGATCCATTGAGATGAGGAAAGAATAGGACTGGCCTACATGAATGTCGAAGTCTGTGTAGTTCTGTTGCACTGTGTAGGAGCCCTCTGTTTCCACTAGAAGAAGGCTATGGGACTGGATTCTGAAGTTTAGGCTCGTAAAAGTTCCCACATTGTGTACGCGGAACCGATATGTTTTGCCTGTTTTACAATGACAATAAGTTTGGGTCCAAAAGTTATTAACAAGTTAAATAGAATCGTTGCAGTAATTTTGTTCTGCTTAATTTTTAAGAATTAAAATAAAAGAAAATCACATGTAAAAGTAAATCCGACTATATTGATGGCGGCATGAAGTTTATTATTCAGATTAAAATTACATGACATAACATCATTCAAATCTGAAAAGACAAGGTCAGTCCTAGAGGTGTAAGAAATATCAAACTTATCTCCAAATAGTTTTATATATATATATATATAT
>NW_018164816.1:840694-846928 GCF_001263595.1 Phalaenopsis equestris
ATATATAGGCACAGAATCAGTTGAGAATGAGCCAGCATATCCTCAACTAAAAGTTGACATTATAACTCAAAATTATCTTGCAAATATGTGAAATAGTTAACCAGAAATTAGCTTAAACCTCAGAGAAACTTAAGAATTGTTGAATACATGATAAAAGAAATGAAATCCTAATTTTTTTTTCAGAGATTTTCAGTTTTTCATATTGGAACTTCAACAGGACAGAAAAAGCAGAAAATTTTTAGTTATGATATCAAGTTCATTGTGATAAAAGAAATAAAACATATCTACAAGACATTATGTATCAAAAATTTCATGCAAACAATAAAGTTTATGCTGATTTAGTTTCCGTAGAACTTTTGTTTTATTTCAACTAGAAAAATAATTAGCTCTTATCCGATAAGTACATCATCCTTGAACATTGGGTTTTAATTCCTAATCTGTAATTATCTATTGACCTTATCCTTTGTTGTACTAAAATATTTAGAAATAAATTGATTTAATACTTAACAACCTGATCGTTGAAGTCCGGGCAATAGATAAAAAAATTGACGAAGATGATGACGTTAAGACATTACCTGCTATATTGCGACCAAGAAAAAGAAGTACTGCACTAATTTTTGAGCTTAAAGTATATATTTCAGTTGTTATGTATGTTAATTACATTTGGCCTTCAAGGTCTTCATGTAAGACTAATTTGTAGTACTTGTCATAGATTATGAATCAAGTCAGTTAATTCAATGCTATAATGACAAGCATTAGCATCAGCACCAAGATCCACAATATACTCTGGCGGGAATTTCGAAATGAATGGATTTAAGTATTAAATTTGACTTTTTTATTTGGTAAAATGTGAAGAGCAGTCGGCCTTAATTATTTCCAAATTCACCTTCAAAAGATTGATTAATTTACTATAATTAAGAGAGCTTTGATAATCACCTTCAACTTTTCATATTTTATATAGAAAAACATGAAAATAATTCAAAAATAATTAGAAGGTCTACAGTTATAGGATCTGAAAATTAATTGCAGTATGGGGAAAAAACTGAAACAAATAATCACATGAATTATATTCGCAAAAAAAAAAAAAACTGATTCTTAAGTAAATAAATAAATATAAATCTTGAAACAGAGCTCAATAAATCTCATTTCCATATTCAACTTTAATCAATCAATCAATCCACAAACTTAACTAAAAAAACTGCAAAACATTATTGTTCTTCAAAAGACTAGAGATTTACCAGGCTCAACATTAATGGTTTCATACTCAATCCCAAGAGGAACAATTGTGTTGTTGTATCTATAAGGTCCTCTTCCATTAATCAGCACGCCATCAGGAGTTCCAAGCTCTTTTCCCTGATCAAGCGCGCCCTTCAAATCCTACATTTGCATAAGAAAAACCATTTACATAAACAAGCAATAAATTTTAAAATAATAATACGAATATAATCTCATTTCAGTCATTTTTCTCCAACCCTGTGATTCTTATTGAACCAGTCCCCAATAAAAACTGTAATGTCACCGCCATCTGGCAACGGGAATGGCAGAGGGACGACGCTCCTGTTGTCAACGATAATACCTCCATAGCCTCCAGCAGCTCTCTGCAGATTCAGAGATGGGAAGTAGAAGAAACTCCCAATTTGATCCTTAACCTGGAAGTCGTAAGTCCAGTTCTGACCCTTTGGAATTGGGCAGTTGGTTCCCAAAACTCCATCTTGCCATGAGTTTCTTCTCAATTGGATCCCATTCCTTCAGTCACATAACAAACAAAACAATCATGTAACTTCGTGAGAATAAAGTTTAAATGAATTAAATCACTCACCAAGTGAAGAGTAAATCCTCATCCAGATTATTTGTGACATTGACAACTGCATTCCAGTTAGTCGTTACCTCCAGTAACGGTCCGGGGAACTGACCGTTGATAGCTATCACCTGTTTAAAAATCCTACATTAGGTAAATTCTCTGCCAAGTAACGATTTCAAAAACATAAAATTTTTAATTGTTGAATAGTATTTATATTTTGCATGCATCTCAATACTTTTTGCTGAAATTTACATATGATTTCAAAAGAAATTATCTCAAACCTACAGAGTTGTAGAAATCGAAAGAGGGAACAAATAAGAACCTGTTGGGGAACACCGAGAGGAGACAACGTGATATAAGAGACTTCCCAATTGAACTGCCGAACAGGGTCGGCAGCAGAGCAAATTCCGACTAGCAGGAACGCAGACAACAATACTAACGCCAGTCGCTGTTGACGCGATGCCATAAAAGTCTCTCTTTCTCCCTCTATAGTCTCGTTAGAGGTTCCCGGCTACGCAACAATGGCGTTGGGGAGGAAGAGACAGACAAGATGAGTTTTTTATAAGTTTTTTTTTTTTTTTGTTTTTTAATTTGAGTTATTTTTGGGAAGAAGAAGGAGCAGAGGCGGCAAACAGAGTTGGAGGAAATAAAGGGTATTTGGGATTTGCGAATATGCAGCGTTTCTTTCAGCGTTTTATTTATTTTTGGTAAGGGATGAATTTATGGAACATTGCGGAGATTTTCATTAGATGGTAATTAGTGAAAAAATAATGAATGCCTTCCAAATTTTTATGCTGCGCGGGAGCGCACCCGGCACGTCAATCTGTGCCGGAGACTATAAGCTCTATGATTTATGAGATAGAGGAAATAAGTCATTTTTTAATCTGTAATTTTTTTAATATGACGGCAGCAAGTTGAAATTTTTAATTAAGGAAAGTGCTAACGCTGTTATTTGCTAAATTAGCACTAGTGGTTTAATTTAGATGACATTAGGGTCCGTTTGGGGCAGTTTATAAGTGCGGGTTGTGTTTTCAAAATACCGTCGTACCGTTTGATTCGCGCGTTTCGCCAGCTTATCCGAAACTGCATTTGAGTTTTTACACTAAAGTGCATTTGAGTTTTTACATTTGAGTTTCAGGATAAGCATCTTATCCTTAAACGCACAAGCTGCCCCAAACGGACCCTAACTCCAATTTTATCTCTCTTGTTTTTCACACTAACACGTTCTCCGATGAGGTCGGTCGTGGGTTTGAATCTTGTGTATTACCTTTTGAGCTCAACTTTTTTTAAAATAAAATTTATCTTTAAGTGTCAATAATAAGGACGTCACCACTCATTATTTTGATAGATTAAGATGAGTATAGGTTTCACATCCATTATCGAGAGGAGAAAAGACTCACTCGTTGAATAGATCGATTTGATTTGAGTCATTCTCATTCAACCGAGTGACTCGACGCTTGAATGAAACCACTTCAAAGTGATCTCCAATAAATAATAAAGAGTCGGAAGGGACGAAATTGCAATTCCATGAATTGTTCAAAAAAGTAATTGAAAGTAAGCTTAAAATAATACTAAAAAATAAATGGATTTTAATCCTCCAGTCCCTTAGGTCATAGTTGGAACATACTCGCTATAACTATGGAACTTTAATGAAAATTCCACTTTGTCCCGGAGAATCCAAATTAACCCTTCGATTAACTCAGGATTAAGGGTGTGAGTTAATTGACTTTGAGTTGGATAAAAATAGATGACAAGAAGCTCTAAGATAGAATGCCAAAATTCTCCTTTGATTTTTTTTCTGAAATTCTCTAACTTGAGTGGCAAAATTGGTAATTATATATAACCAATTTTGCCACTCAAGTTACTAAATTAATGTACTTATTTGCTAAATTTTATACTTTTTATAGCTTTGTAAGCAATTTTAGTAAAATTTTGGAACTTGAGATTTATAATGTTAAATTTACCTTATTTATCATCATGTATGGAACTCTGGGATAACTTTTGAGTTACAGCACCTTAAATTAATTGGATGCTCTAATGATTGATTTCAGAAGCTTTGAATTTCTTTAATTAAGGAGTTTCCTTTTTGGCAAAGGGGAAACATTATAAGATTCTTGCCATTAAGGGTTAAACTACCTTGCTTAATAAGTTAATTAATTGATGTGACTAACAATGCAAATTTTAAAATTTAAATTTAGGTATGTTTTAGATGCCTATTTTGTTTGGTCATAAAGAACGCCCTGATGCCATCACAGAGTACCACTATGCCCATAACATGAGAAAATTAGCCAAAATTCATAAGTGCCTCGCCTTGAGCCGTTTATTGAAGAACTGGGGGCACGAAATGCATAGCTCATATCTAGCTTAGAAGCGCTCATTGCCAGCATCCCAATGCCACCTAGCTAGCAACCTAACGTTCCCCACTAACTTAAGGTAGTTTATGCGGTTTGTTGATGGTTCTGTCAAGGGAAAGGCTTAAAACACATAATTTCATTTGAAGGGGGAGTTCAGACAACAAAGTAAAGTAGGAGAGTGCTTAGTGAATATATGTATGTGAGTGTGAGTTTGTCATGTGTTTAATTTTGTGAGAGGTAATCAAGAAGAACTCTTTTTAAAAGCGAGGATAGACAAGGTGCAAGAAAAGATTCAACCCGGGTGTGATTTTTTCCTTCATCTTTGTAAACATTGATATACTTTCAATAAAATTTGGTGTAATTTTCATATTAATGTGTAGAAACCAAGTTTTACTCTTTATTAAATAGGTATTGTAAATGTTTTTTATTTCAATTTGAATTTCTTAAAGCATTTGGTTATTAAGTTGATGTGTTAATCTTTAGGACCTCATTTAGGGCCCGTTTGGGGTAGCTTATAGGGAGCGGTGGCGATTTGAAAACGCTGTCTTCCCGTTTGTATATCTCGTTCGGTCTAAATTATTCTTGCCGCGGTGTTTTATTGTCGCCATTTTCTTCATCTTTTCGCAAGCCGGACTCCCCCCGCGTCCCACGTATGAATTCTGCGATTAGGGAAAAGTTCCTGTGCTGCCCCTTCGCATATCCCCTCGCCCTCACTCTAAGAGAATCGCAGATCTCCTCTGGTTCGCCTCCTCTGCTTCGCAGATCTTCTGTGCTCCTTCACCTCTGCTTCGCCTCACTCCCTTTGCCCTTGCCCTTCCGAGAATCGCACCCTTCGCCTTGCTCCCTTTGCCCTCACATTTCCAGAGAATCACACCCTTCTGCTCGCCCATACACAGGAAATCAGACCCTTCCAAGGAGAATCACACATCACTCGTCTCACATGGCAGATCCCCCTTGGCTCGCCAATCCTTCTCTCCTTCGCTTGGACTGAGATCCGCGTAAGGTATACCCTCTCCTTCCTTCCCGCGAGCCCTACCATTTCGATTTTACTTCTGATTCTTCAAGTATTCTTTCCCCTGTCATCCTTGGAAAGTTATTCTTTTCTGTTGGTTCTTTTGGGAGATGCAAGCAATATATTCTTTTAAATTTTTGATGTGATATATGAAATGAATGAACGATTTTTGGGTATATTCTAGCTGTAATTATTTTAATATATCTTATTGTAGTTATACTTGTATTTATCTTTATTTTATTTGTTCTAATACTCACAAAAGTGTGAGGACTCTATGTTATCTTTATTGAACTGATCTGCAATGTTTTTGGAGTTCTGTTTTATTTATTTATGTACTCAAACAATTATGTTGTCATCAGCTTAACCAAACATGGGCAGAATTGTCATTTATCCAGCAACAGTTGTCAGTAAGCTGTTCTGAATAAGCTGCCCCAAACAATAAGCCAGCTTATTCTGATAATCTGTAAATTATCAAATTATCAGAATAATCTACTTATTAACAGATTATAAATAATCAACAACTGCCCGAAACAGACCCTTACTTTCTTGTTGGTGTAAAGAACTGAAATTATTACCTTACTTTTTTCATTTTTTTCTTCTTTCCTTCATTGTTCTCTGCATTACCGACTACCTAAAATCACACTTTCCTTTTCTCGCTGCTATTTAAGGAGGATTGACACAAGTTAGGGCATCACACCTCTCTTCTTTCTCTAGATCTCCCTCCTCTTCCTTCTTCCCTCCTCGTTCTTCCTTCTGCTGCTCTCCTGATTTTGCTGGAAACCATCAGCTTCATGATCGAACCATCGCGATACTATCGCGGTTAGAAATAATAGATGAGACAACAATAAGATCACGGGATGCAGAGACCCGAAAGTCCCATCTTCCTCCTAACGTTCACTTTTGCCTGAAACCGTCAAGGAAGGTAACCCCTGATTTTCTCCGCACTTCAGCTTCTCTAAATGCTAACTAAAGTTTAATTAGGTTCATAAATACTTACTTTTAATAATAATAATAATAATAATAATAATAATAATAATAATAATAATAATAATAATAACAGTTAAAGA
>NW_018164816.1:846973-861331 GCF_001263595.1 Phalaenopsis equestris
GGAAGAGCGAAAGACTGACATTGGTCAATAATGATTGACATCTACAAATGCAGGAAGTTAACAATGATCAATAGTGATTGATAGTTGTGAGAGCAAGTGGCCAACTATGGTTGGTGGTGCTTGGCGGTTGCAAAAGTGGGAGGTGTATGTCGGATCGTCGGCACAAGATTCTGGACTTTAGCTCCCTCTTCTCCAGGCTCTAGCCTTGCTTTTGCTTAGGGTATAGTCCCCTCCTCAAGAGGGGGGAATGTTTCATTTATAGAGTTCAGGTAACAAATAATGAAGGAATTCAGACCACTTTCGATCGTATGCCTCGGAGAAATCCCCTTGATAAAAAAATATTCGATAAAATTTGTGTCTTAATGATGTCGGGATTGAGTGATTTTGGGTTTGTTGGATTCGTCTCGCCGAGTCATTTGATTTGACTATAAGCATGCCAGGTTCACATTTTTTTACCTTCCAATTATCTGTTGAAAGCTTCCAAAAGTGGTTTAGTGCCTTGATTTGTCTCGAATTGGACAAATATTAGTACAATTAGGTCCGTCTCATTGAGTCAGTCAGTTGAGAACATGGTTTTGAAATCGGAGCTCTTGTTGACTTTTAATTGGAACTCAAATATTCCTTGCTAAAAATTGCATCAATATTCGTGCCATGTCTCGAGATTTGTGTCCAATGATGGAAATTTGCTCTTGGCGTACTAAAGTATAGAGAGTTGCAAATGATGTTTTTTGATGTTTCTATTAAGGTATTATTGAGAAGGAACAAATGCATAATAAGATCCTTTTTTCAATGTTTTTTTTCTATTTGGCAAATAAAGACATAATAGCCATATTTGTTCAACCATGATCATGCCTTATAAAACCAACTTTCAACATGCGCAAACGCACACACACGTATGAAAAATTGATTTTACATGCTTTTAAATAGTAAAAATTAAGAAAATATCATTGTTATTTATTTTTTGTAAGAAAATTTGTTTGAATGTTTGTTTTGAATCAAATTACATTAAAAAAGAGATGACAACCTATATTTGTTGATGCTTTTTGAAGTTGGAGTATAAGGAATGGGTGAAAATATAATATAATTTTTATAACTCGATTCTATTGTATGTCTAAAATTATTTTGAGCTAAGTTTGAATTAAAACCACACTCAACTTAATTTGAATGTATTCTCAGCAAGATTTAAATTGAGTTCAAACATTTTACAAACTGCGTTTAATATGAACCAAACCTCTATTCTCCCTCATATGTTGTGCTCTTGCGGGCACAAATTTTCAACCTTTCTTCCCTATTATAAAAATAAAAAGGAGAATAAGATTAAGATATTAAATAAAATTTAGGTAATAATAACTAATTTAATGTGCGACACATTTGAAGAGCAAGAGATTTTCATCTTCAAGAACATAACATAACATCATGCAAAAAAAAAAATTTAATGATGCTTATGTGATTGTACTGGAACCAGCTTACATTCTTACTTAAATGTCTACCATACCTATGATATATAGCGCACCCTGTTCCAAAATTAAAAGTTGTTACTCTATCACGAGCGTAAAGTCCTTACACCACAGTTGAACTTCGAACAATCTTCCGTGCATTGAGATGCTCTCTCGGTTTGTTTTTCTTGGCAGCCTCACTTTTCTTCGTGCTCTCTACCAGAACATAAACAACATTACACAAACACAACATTAAATAAATATTCGAAGAAATGGGCTCTTATACTTGTAATTGATCATGTGGGAAGAAGCCAAGCTCAACAAAATCTCGCTAGAAGATCATTCTTGAGGAAGCAAACACTTCTCTCCCTTCTACTTCTCAATCCTATTTACAACAAAATTTTGGTCAAGAATTTTTGCCCTAGCAGGGAAAAGGAGAGTGCTAGAGTTTTACCAAATGGATGCAATAATAAGAGCAATTCTTATATAAATCATGCAGACACACACATACATACATACTAGATGGTTAAAATTTGTAGATTTTTACATTTGAGTTAGAAAAAAAAAAATTAATCTAATTTATTATACATTTTTTATTACTAGCAATTCCTCTAATTATATGTATTTTTCTTATTTTAATTCAAATTCAATCGTAAAAACTGTTACTAAATTTATTTATTATTTTTGATTGTTGTGGAAACCACGAAATACTTTGAAATGATCCACAATACTTTGCGAAGACCATTATATTTATTCTCCAATGCCCGAAGTCTATTAAATTTTGTGGAGGCCCATTAATCTTGTTTTATTTTTATTTAATTAATTTAATGAATTTAAAGCTTATTTTCCTCAAATTTTCTATTTTATGTGTTATAAGAAAATATTTTTGGCTTGTTTTCCACGAATGTGAATGACTTAAATATTAATTCTCTCACTTGTTTACATGTTAGAACATACACACAATATTCCCACACGAACTCATAAGTCTTCACCTAAATCATCCTAATGGTGTATATGTTACCTATAATCACTTTACTAAGCAAAACATGTGTTCTTCATTCTTTATTGTAATTTGTATTCATTAAAATCATTACATAGACTAATGGGGATTATGAAAACCTAACCTTCACAAGTCATTGGTCTCATTAATGCCATCCTCAAATGGACTCCTCTCATGGTACGTTGCAATCTTCCATCTCGCTACCCCATTCACAAATAGCCATGTTTACGTCGCTTGAATCGATTATATCACAATTAAAGAAATATGCTCTATCAGATTTTAAGTTTGAACCTTATTCGAATCTCATTCAGACTAAGATTGAACCAAATTTGAACAAGGACTTGGCTAAGATTAGAGTTTGTATCAATTTGAAAAATGTTGGTTCACGCATGCACGCACGCACACATACACCTGACCCGAATAGGGTCAACCTGAACCTTATTCAAATAATAAACTGGTCGAAAATTAAAACCCGAACCCAAACTTGTCCCACTAACCAAAACCCAAACCGAAATTTAGTGCTAATTCGAGCCCTGCTTGGTTTTTTGGGTTCAACACGGGTTGAATTCTCTAACCCGAACTTGAGTAAAAAATTATTCATGTCAACCCTAACCCGAAACTTTTTGAGTCGTGTTGACATGTCGGGTTAATTTTTGACACCTCTACACGAAATCGCCCTGATATCAGGGACTTAACATACATTTCATACAAGTTCAATATATTTATATATATAATATTTAAATATAAATATTTATTTATACCACTTAACGTCTTAGTATATGATTTTAAAATTTGACTGTTAAATAAATATCAATTATAATTCAGATATTAAATATATGAATATATAAGCTTTATGTGATTTAAATATAAATACTATAATTTCTGTTATCATAAATGTATTAAAATGGGACGAAAAAGAATCAATCCAATCGATGTGCTGCAATTTAAGACTTCTTCCACCTCACCAAAGATGTAAGAAATTCCATGTCCTGCCAATTAAGAGTAAGAAAATTCAGGAAGCTCCTTCACAATGATCAAGCAACTATCGGATGGATCCCTCAGAGAGTAGCAGGCATTAGTTTCTTCAGGAATAGAAGAAACCAAAATGCCATAGCCTTTATTCCCTTCTCTTAAAACCTACAGAATGTCAGTCGAATTGCAAACAAATAAGTTATATGCACAGTTTTCATGATAATTTTCATGTTAGAAGAAGTTTTTTTTTTTTTCTTTTGAGGATCCAACAATATATAAATAAGTAAAATGATCTGAGGACAAGAAGTAAGGAGAAAAGATAAGTCACTTCTCTATCTTTTGGTGATTAGTCCCCTTTATTGTAGACATCTCCCTTATTTATGGAAGGAATTATTTATACATCACAATGAATATCTTTATTATACACAAACCTTAAGAGAACATCTTATTTGAATGGAGCAGGCTAGAAATATTTGTCTATTTGCGTGAAGGGGGTTCGCCATCAAGGTTGTCTTTAATATCATCTATCTTGGTTGACCTCCTATGAAAGTTAGTCGAGTTGTGTGATCATGCCATGGAGGCTGACCATCTCAGTTGAACTTTCTATCAAGTTCCCTAGTTGAATTACTTGGTCGAATTGAATTTAATCGACCTATATTATCGCTTGGTGAGTCGATCAGTTTCACTTCTTGGACCCCGGACATTTGATTGTAAATATTTATTTATCCAATTCTCTTATATATTTGATTCCAAAAAAAATAAATAAATAATTCAAAATCCTTTGATTCTAATAACTTTCTTAAAGTTTGGGCCCTCCACCATATCTCTATAGAGAGAAAGGGGCACAGTTGCGTTATGTTACTCTATTAAGTATTTTTCATCCCTTGGATCTTTCTTTCCTTCAATCTAAGTCTCTTCGCCATGAGAATGGATAATATCTCAAAGGATAAGGTGAATATTTCCATGACAAAACTCATGAAGGAGTTATTTTAAAATGTAAAGTGGATCCAAGAAAACGAAAAGGAATTTTAAACTTTCAAAGGAAACAATGATAATTTCCTATGTGGTGATTTATTTTGAGACCCCAACCATTGATCTTTTAACTCCGCCAAATCTCAATCCTGCTGACCAAACTTAGATGACTAAATGACACCACATCTATTCATCATTATAGTTTTTCTTCAAAGAAGACATAATCGAAAGCAAAAATGGACAGAGGGCAAGGGAAGACTCAATTTCGATTGGGAAAGTGACCTTGAGCCTTTGTGAAGCTTTTAGAAAGTTCAATTAGAAGTTTGGAAGGGTTTGATGTCAAGGTCGTAAACATCCTCTGGATTTCAATGGAGGAATTAGGGCATTGAGGTATATGAGAAGGTCTGAAAATGGTGTGGATGAGCCGCTTTAGTCAGCGGGAGTGTTTTTGTTGTTGGGAGCTAGGGGTTTAGGTGACTGGATAGGGAGCTCAAGGTGTCTAGGAAGCTCTTGGGTTAGCTCTTTTTGTAGCCATGGGAGGCCATGGGGCAAGCTCTGACTTGCTTTGGAGACATTGGTGGCTCCTCAGAGAATGGGAAAAGGGATGAGAATGACTAGGGCAATGGTAATGGAGTTTCTCAATGTTTGGTGTGCTTGACCATGGAGGCTCCAATGAAGGTGAAGGCGACATGGCGAGGAGCTAGGAGTGATTGGGAGAACTTTTGGTCAGGTGGTTAGGACCATAATTGGTCTGGTCTCAACCTTTTTTTGGTGGGACTTGGGTTGGTTTGACTAAGGTGCCAAGGGTTAGTGTTTTGGTTAAGTGTGTCATTTTTGTCTTTTAGTATGAGCCTTATGTTTAATTTAAATTGATTCAATCTTTGTTTAGTTTTTTGTGTCATGGTAGGTCATTTGGGTTATTGATTTGGTCTTAGGGTCAAATGGTGTGGGCTCGAGTCATGGGCCTTAAGATTTGGGCTAGGGCTTCTCATGATGGCTTGGGCTTTCATGATTAAGCCTAGCCTTGGGGCCATTAGGGTTAGCACAAAAGGATTCTATTTAATAGTCCTTCACTATTAGCCTAAATAAATAATTAGGTTAACTGTGGAGTCTTCTTCCCTCTTAAATTTAACTTTGATTTCTTAAAGTGTTTTTGGCCTTAACATTTTGAATTAATTTTAATTTATTTTTGATCGGTTTAGTTGTTCATTAATTAATTTAATAATTTGGTGAAATTTATTGATTCCAAATTTTAAGGTTAAGTTAATGTGTTTTCAGTTTGTGTCAATTTTTGGGTAGTTAGTGTTGAGAAAAATCATTAGGTGAGACCAAAGTTTGACTTTGGTGACTCACTCCTCCCCTTGGTTTGAATTTTAATGTCTAAAATTTTAGCTTAAGGTTGTGAATATGAAGGATGAACCCGTGTCTGGCCTTGAGCTAGCCTCCTACCTAATGAGCTTCTTCTTGATCAAATAGGGTGTTGGGGTGGTTAGCAAGTCGTCATAGAAATTCCTAAGACTCTAGGCTAACTTTAGGTTTCCTAAGGTATCCTCCACAACTATAAATTTAACTTGGGCTTCTACTAGTTTTAACCCTCATTATCTCAACCAATGGTTGAGCATTTGGGTCTAATCTCATGAAACTCTAAGTAAGTGTAGAATTTTTTTGTAGTTTTGTATGAGTGAGTTCCTTCTCTAGTCATCAAAGAAGGTCAACAGGAAACCCTATGGCTCATAGGCTTCTATAGAGAGAAAATAGCTTTTTTACAAAAGTGAGGTTAACAACAAGTAGCCCATAAAATTGCCTGTCGCGGCCGCAAAGTTTTAAGTGTTAGGAATGATTCTCTTAAATCCTCTATGTGTTATTCGATTGACCGGCTCTTGAATAATACATCGCTGACATAGACCTCAATGTTCCTTCCTTTTTTATTTGTAAAGATTTCATCCATGAGGCGTTGCTAAGTTGATCTGACATTTTTAAGCCTAAAGCGCATTACATTATAAGAAAAAACTCTCTCACAAGTAATAAAGACGATTTTCTCTTCATCACTTAGGCACATCTTGATCTGATGATACCCGAAGAATGCAATTAAAAAATTTAGACTTAGTAGCCGACTATCGAATCTACCAGGGCGTCGATCCTCAACAGGGGATAAGAATCTTTTGGACAAGTGGAATTCAGGTTGGTGAAGTTCGTGCACATCGTCCACTTTTTGTTGGCATTATGAACCACAACTACGTTGGAGAACTAGGTGAGTTACAGTACTTCCCTAAACTCTCTCTCCTCTGGCTTTCGTACTTCCCTCAGATGAGCCCCACAAACTTCTTTGTCGAACTTCTGATCTTCCACTTAATGCGTCGAGCTGATGGATCAACATTTAAATTATGGCACATGACATCGATTGGCACTTCCGACATCTGAGCAACCATCCATGTAAAAATATCTTGGTTTTCTCGGAGGCTTTGGATCAACAACTCCCTGTGACCTGCATCAAAAGCTTTGTTTATCATAAAACATGTATCTGGTTCTCCTTTTACCACCAGAACCTTGTAAGTGGCCTCACTGATCTTGAGGCCATCTTCGCTCAAATTTTGGATATCTTGGGGATCATGCTCTATGTTGCTTATAGCCCGTAGGTAACAGACCCGGGATTGCTCCAATCTCCCCTATCGTGATGATTTCTCCATCCCCATGAAATCTGATAACGACGTGGTAAGTAGAGACTATTGCTCTGAAATTGTTCAGCAGTAGTCAACCGAATCTAGTGTTATAAGTTGGAGCGAATCCACCACGAGAAAATATTCTATGAGCATAAAATTTTATTTTGTTTTCCCCTAGCTTATCGGGAGCCCTATCACTCTCATTTACGCCACTTTCTGGTATGATTACGCCAATTCAGCTCCTTAGCCTACTTTTTGTTTTAGATATATGAAACATGTTTGATTGCTATAAGCCATAAAATACCATAAAAACTTTTGATGAGCATAAAATTATGATAAATAAGGAATAAAATAAAGTAATTCAAGTGGTAAAATAATGTAAAATTACCTCATGTCAATACATAATTCTATTAAACAATAATATTAATTAATAAACTTTAAAAGAATGCATAATAGTGTTAATCTTTTATCAAAGGTTAATGGGCTAAATGATGTTTGATCTCCATTCAATTTCAATATTATTAGAGATTCCTGAGAAGATGTATTAATTCTATCGCTTCCTAATCTATTAGATCCTCTATTAATCAACCCTCTCTAGTTGTTTACTTCCTTCTATGCTCGAGCATAATGATAGAAATTTGAAATCCATTAATACTATCACTTCCTAATTTTAGTCATAAATGTTACATGCTTTCAAGTAGGGTGGAGTGGAAAGGGGAGGAAGATGAAAATTTTAGATGTCTTTGTTCATTGTGATACTATTGTTGGATTACCTATTAACTCTAGTCATGATTGTCATCTTCTCTTAGGCAGGAGTAGAATGAAAGGAGGGAGGAAGGCAAGAGTTTCATAAGTTTTCATATGCCACAATCCTATCATTGCCTTCCCAACTAACTCCAATAATGAGGTTTCAATGATGGTTTTAGGCAAGAGATGGTTGATGGCAGCTTTGGGCAAGAGAGGGATGGGATGTGATAAAAATTAGGAAAACAAAACAAAAAATTGGATGAAGGGGTATTGAAGCAATCACAATTTTAATAAAAATTATGTCAGCAATAAATTTTGATCCATGAAAATTTGCAATTCAACCTTAGGATAGACCCTGGGTGGTCTGGTGATGGTTGAAATGGCTTGCACACACTAAAATTTCTTTCATATCCCAAACCTTAAGACCCCTTGATTTGGTCTCATGATTCCTTTTGGAAAGCTTATTTGAATGAACCTATACCCCTAGTCTTTGACTAAGAGGGTTACAACCAACATATTGAGAATCCAAAATGAATTCTCATATGGATTCTATTGGTTTGGCATGACTTCATGGCTTACTTGCCCATTCTAGCTCAAAATCACCAAATTACCAAAATACCCCTACAACCCTAACTTTTGCCAAAAATCCCAAAATTACCCAAATTTACCCAAAAATCATCTCAAACCACTCACCACTACCTATATTGACCAAAATTCACCTAAATCATCAAATTCCCAAAATACCCCCAAAATTGCTCAAAATTACCAAAATGCCCCTCATGACCCAAAAATTCCAAAAAATCTTAAAAAATTACAAAATCATCCCAAATATTCCCAATTTCAATTTTTGACCATCACATTGACCGAATTTGACCACTTGCCCTTGATGACCTCTCCTTCCCCCTCTATTTAAACCCACCCTCCATGGCCGAACTAAGAGAGCTTGAAATTCCTTAGGGAGACTCTGTCAAATTGCTTTCAGTGCTTTCTTAAGACCTCTTGAGTTCAATCCCCCCATCCTTAGCCACTCAAGCCCACTGCCTGAGCTCAAGTTTGGTGCTCAAATTCAAGGCTGAAACATGACACCCCCCAAAACTCCACCAAATTCAAATTAATTGCACTCACACCATCCCCACAGTGAGAGAGAAAGATCCCCCACAAAAGTCCCATCACCAGAGCACCCTAGGATGGACTTTGATCAACACCCCAAATCGGTCTTGATCAAATTTCAGTATAGGCATTTCACCATTGCTTGAGGCTTCATCTAGGAACTCTTTGAACTCAAGGCAAGCTTTTAGAAGCACCTAATCGAGGCGACACCTCTTGGGCAAAGGTATTGAACCATAACCCTAAACTGAGCTTCATTTAATTCTCCATGCTCCATGCTTATCTCCATGCTTATAGACTTGATTTAAGGCTTGATCAACCATATAGATATGTTCTCCTAGTCAATATGAGTTTATAAGAACAAATCACACTTAATTTGGTTAAGTATCGAGAGAGATATTAGGTTTAAATGTAGAAGGCTTGCGGGTTAGCTCATTTAGGACGATGACGGAGGACCATCTGATGGCGCATGTATCAAATGGAGGGTCATGATGTGGTTGGACAACGCTTCGGTTCGTGAATGGGGAGGCCGACTCAGACGACGACATCCAGTCTCGTGGTGACACGCTTCGAACAAAAGTGTGAGGATGGGTTGGATAAGTAGAAAATTAGGGATTTTTCATATTTATTTAAACACCATAACTTAAAAAATGCACATCTTTGTGTAAGAAATTCATAAAAATGAAATAAAAATATTTTTTTGCTCAGTGAACAGAGGAGATCAATGTGGAAATAATTTCATGCCCATTTGATGCATGTATAAATTTTAATGAATTAAATGGTATTTTTATTATTTTGATTCTCCATTTGCATAGACATTTCACCATGACATGATTTTTAGGGCTTTGATTCTCTCTATCATGAGACATCTTTCTTGATTTTTCTAAGGTCATGGGGGATCTCTAGACAGAGATCTCTATTTTTCAAGTGTAGCATGCCTGTTTTGGTAAAATAATTATAAAAACTAAAATGCTCATAAAAAAATACAAAATTTATTTTGGTAGGTTCATTGTGGTTCTACAACAACAAGAGGAACTACAACAAAATATCTTCTCTTTAGAATTAAACAACAAATCCATAGGACTTTAAGGTTGTTTTCTTATTCAACATAAATCCTCACTTATCTTTAGGCGTTTGTATGGTTCTGCTGCACAATATAAGCCCTAACTCGCCTTAGGATTCAGAGGTTGTCATTCTTCACGACCTAAATTCTCACATCTTCCAAGCTATTTGTGTAATTGTTTCACACAAATGTAAGCCCTAATTAATAAAATAGGTAGAATGAAACATTTAATAATTCTAATCACCAAATTTGAAGCCAAACGTAGGATAGTTTGGGAAGTCACCGAGGTTCTCCTCAGAATCTATGACATCCCCTAGTTATTCCTCCTTTAAACTCCAAAATAAAAGGTTTTAAATTTGATTCATTCCCCTTTCACGCTTCTATGTCCGATCTTGTTGAAAATTCCTATTACTTTGAACTCCTTGAAGATAATATTTAGTGATTTTTATCCAGAGTTTTCTTAGGTGACTTTGGTTGCCTAGGATGTAATTAACTATAGGGGCTTGCCCTTATAGGAAGCATTTCCAAATTCAGCTTAATATAAACCCTATTTAATCCTTCATATTAAATAGGGGAACCTGTCGGCTTATAATAAAAAATGGTTTCGCAGACTTAACGAATGTCATACGATCTTTAGTTTATTTAATCTAGCCTTACCGGTAAGTGGTGTGTTTATCCTTCGGGATGAATACATTACTTGCAATATTAGACTCGTTTATTTAAACTACTGGGGATATGAGATCGGTCCAGTCTTATATTTTCCAAAATCCAAAATACTATTTTTTCAAATTATATATACTAAATTAAATTAAAACGGGTGTTGGTATATCCATCCTAGCAACCGATAACTTCACAACTACCAACTTTTTAGTGCCGACAACTTCTGGCGACTCCACTGGAGATTTGTTTCTCTCTTTATATTAAATAGGGAATATTATCTTCATACATCGGTAATGTGTCCATGTTCCTTATGGACCAAATCACTCTTCTGTCGTTGACATACTTCACCCATTTCTTTCTTGGGGAAGTACGGTCAACTCCTTCGGACTTCAGGACCATCTGTTAAATCACCTTTGAGCAGAGAGGTTCAGGAGTTCATTAAGACATTGTATTTATGTGGTGTCGGACCCCCAATAGGTGTGTTGGTGGACTAGTTCCACCCGGACATTGTGCGTTTTAAAGTCAGTCCCGCACTGGGTCCTAAACTTCACTTTCCCCTTTGAGCTTGGTTTGCTACTTTGCAAATTAAATCAAATTGTGTCGTGCTGTGCTTGCTCTTTAATCTTTCTTATTGAATTTAAATCTTTTTACTAGTAAATTCTTCTACTTTCAAACTATTTCTACTAAAATTTAAAACCTTCACAAACTAAAAGTAAAATAAAATTTGCCTAGTCTACGGATTGACCTTTGTTAATCTTTTAGTGTTCACACTAGAATTACAAAGCGTTGGACAGATAACTTACCCCAGAGCTTTCTATTTGAAGTTGCTGCAATGGCATTCCCCACGCTCACCTTTTCCTATAATTTGCCAACCAGTCGTGTGATCGCAATGTCGCTCCCACCATCAAGTTTGGAACCAGATTTGACGAACTTGAAGTCATTCTTGGAAAGGCCCCGTCCGTCTTAATGAAAGTCACCGCTCCAAAGATTCAAGAGCACTCCGTTGAATTTAAACTAAACTATCCCCAAGAATTCCCTTCTTGCAAGAAGGTGAAAACTACTACCCGCCCTGCACCTGCCAAGTCCGTTGTTCCTTTTTCTGCTAAAGGAAAGAAGATTATGATCGTAGAAGACGAAACTGAAGAATTTACCATTTCGTTGTCAATATTTGAAATTGGTTCAAATTTAAAGTTTGCACCGCTGACTCGATCGCTGAGAAAGAACTGCAACCGGAAAGCTCAGAGGGCAGCTAAGGTCCAAATTTTAGAAAAAGTACCAGATGATGAGTTTCCTCATGAGGAGGAACTTGGATTACAGAAGACCTCTCCACTTCTGTGAGGAAGTAGGTTTCACCCACTGATGAATACTAATGGGTATGAAAATATTCGAGAAATCGTTGTTACTTTACCTTCATTTCATGGTCATAGTGAGGAGAGGGAGAAGACCACTCCTATTACTAAAGTCCACACAATGTTCTAGAGACTGGCCACTAAAGAAGGATGTTCATGGTCGAATTGGTTAAATGATTGGGATGTGCAGTATCCTCTCGAATGAAGAAAAAAATCCTGAAGGATGCCATAATTTCCCGACAACCTCACAAATCAGTTGAAGCTTTGCGAGCCCGTATTCCCGTCAGATTCTGTCTGGGAAGCCGAATTGACACTACCGTTTCAACTATAGATTTTATTAGCTCTGCCACTCCAAGATCTGTAAGACGTTGACCGGTTAAGTCACACTTGGGTTTGAGGAATCAACCAATTGTTACCCATAGGAATGCCCTGAAAAGGGAAAAGATAAAGAAGTTACCCGATATTGTGTTTGGATCGCACCGCAGGGAGCATACTTCTCTCCGACATGCCGATGTCTCTGTTGAGACACCCCGTCTCAAGTCGTCATCATCAAGAAAGAAAGTGTGGTTACCCAAAGTCGCCATACCAATACGGTCTAGTGAGCCCGTAGGGCAGACTGACACAATGAAGCAAAAGTCCGAAGTATCCAATATCGTTGCAACTATTGCTCCAAAATTTGATGACAAGTGAGGATGTTCATGAAAGTCCTCCAGATCTGAAGAGGATTCAGAAGGAGATAATTGAAGAGAAAGTTGAAAAGTTCAGGGCTGAGATTTATGAGTTAGCTAGAGAACATAGTGTAGTCATTAATGATGATGATGAGGATTTTTAATTTTAATGATACCTAGATAAAGATTTCATGGATATTCAAGTCATCCAGACTAGAGCTACCTCATATGTGCGTGATGCCCAACCTCTCGTAGAAATGAATGCCGCAGATGACTTACGCAGAGCCATTTTTTTAAGAGATGAATAGATTGGTCAAACGAAAAAGAGAATGGATGAGATAACTGCCACCATGGCCACCATGGTGACTGTTAATGGGCAATCCCAGTCATAACAGGTAGCTTCTCCAGGGGTTAACCAGCCTTAAATAATCCATATTACCAATGAACAAAGAGAAGTTGCTTCTGCTAATGGAGAAGATCAGAAATAGAAAGATTCCTCACCAAACACCATACTAGAGAAAGATATTAAACAATTGGTCGAAAGATAAGTTTGGGAGACCTTAGCCCAATTTAAGGATGGTGCATTGATTTCAAGGGGTAGACCTTATCCAGAGGAGTTTGATGTCGTACCTTACCCCAAGGGTTTTGCGTCACTAAACTTCAATACATTTGATGGGACCGGAAATCCCAGACAGCATATAACACATTTTTGAGCCAGTTGTGGCAACACTGGAGGGAATGGAGCCTTACTCTTCCGTTCGTTAGCAGCCTGTCAGAGATTGCTTTTGATTGATATGTCAAGTTACCTAACGGATCAGTTAAGACATTTGCTGAATTAGAATAGATTTTTGTAAAGATATTTGTCGGAGCACAACACCATGTTTCTATTGAAAATCTCGTAGTGGAGAAGCAAAGACCCAATGAAACTCTAGTAGATTATATCTTGAGGTGGAGAAACCTTAGCATGAAATGTGAACCTCAACTACAAGAACAACATGGAATTGAAATTCTACTCAAAAGCATACATGGACTAGTAGCTTTCATGCTCAAGAGACTCACCATTAAGTCCTTTGAGAAGCTGTTAAGCAAAGCCAACAGTTTACAAGAGGAAGTTAAACATATAGATTCCTAAGAGAAAGCGAAGAAATACAGGACGACCAGAGCATTTGAAAAGAAATATGGGACAGTGACAATGGTCAATAAGGGAAAACAACTGATGAAGATACTGTCGGCACTATTTTGGTGTGGAGTTTGTCCGTAAGAAGCTGTCGGCCATCGGAATCGAAAATCCGTTGCCCGCTTCGGAAGGACGTTAAAAAAAAATTTAGTTTTGAAAAGATGAAGTCAAACTGACCCCATAATTTTCATAGTTTAAATGGAATAGCACTTTACCTCAAATTCTGTATCTATCACAAAGGATGAATACTAGAGAAAGTCATGACATCCGTTTGGTCTGCGGAACCAATATATTTGCTGACAAATTCCCCTATTTAATATAAGGAATTAAATAGGGTTTATATTATGCTGGGTTCGGGAAAAGCTTCCTATAGGGGCAAGCCCCTATAGTTAATTACATCTTAGATAACTGAAGTTACCTAAGAATACTCTCGATAGAAATCAAGGAAAAATTATCTTCAAGGAATTCAAATGGTAAGGACATCTCAAAGATATCGGACTAAGAAGTGTGAAGGGGGATTGGTTCAAATTTGAAACATTTTATTTTG
>NW_018164816.1:867790-871596 GCF_001263595.1 Phalaenopsis equestris
CAAATTTGGATCCCAAGGGTAGTTAGGTAATTTGGAGGTGCCTAGGGGCAAAAGACCAAGTTAAGCATTCCACATAGAATTGGATAAATATCCATTCTAAATGAACCATGGATTAATGTATTGTGAAGATGTGGTGTATCTTAGTTCCAAGTCAACACCCAGGGTCAATCCTAAAGCCAAGTAATCCTATAGGGACTCTTCTTGAATTCTCTTATAATGATCTTATCTACTAAATGCTAGAGGTTAAGATCATTATGTGGAATTTCAAGTTGAGTAAAAAAGAAGAGTTTTGAATTTCTAATGGTGGGGGTACCTTTTCTAGTTTTCTAAGACTAGTCAATAGGAAAGTCCTAAGGCTAGACCTAGGCTACTAAAGAAGTTTTCTAGACCTCAACCAAAAATGAGGTCAACAGATACAGACAGAGCATTCTCACCAAAGTTCTCAACAATTGTTATACATGCTCAACAACATATACAACAGTATGACCAATCCAGCCAACATTCATTCCAGGGAGGACAATATCGAGCAAAAGGTAGAGCGGATCCAACTCTTGCAAAACGAAAGAGAAGAGTGTATTCTTTCAAAGATGAGTCTATGCCAAAAATATTTAGAAATTTAATGAAAAAGCCAGAGTTCAGATTGCCAGAACCTGAAGAAGCCTAAAGAAGTTAACAAGAAATAATATCCCAATTTTTGCCCCTGCCACAGGATGTTGGGACATACAATAGAAGGTTGTTTTGTCTTCAAGGACTGGCTCAAGAGAAACTTTAAAGAAGGGAATATAATAATCCTGAAGGAATATTTAAAAGAACCTGAAAAAGGTTTTGTAAATATGATTTTGACTGAGCCAATCATTCCGATAGATCCATATATAGAAAAAGATGGATGGAGCACAGTTTGGAGCAAGTCATCCAAGAAGATACTAGATTAGATTCAGACAGGTGAATCAGACCGCTTCAGCTCAAGCAACCATTCAAAATCTACAACATGCTCAGCCCAAGTTAGAGATTTCGTCAGAAAAGTCACCGCAACCAGAAAAGAAAGAAAAGAATGATGTTGTGAAGACCGATAGCACAGGGGGTAGGATAGTGGCTGCCTCTGTTATATTGGTTGTCTTAGATTCAGGAAAGAAAATCCTCAAACCTTGGATTATATATGATTATCTTTTTTCCCCACTGGGGTATTATGAATATAATGATTATGATTTCGGCTACGTTTTGACTATTTTTAATGATAACATAACTGATTTTGTTTGATCTAACTCCGATCTCAATTTTCAAACTGATCCTCAAATCGTACTTTAGTCCGATGAGCTATTAATGAGAATGAAGAAGACATCGACAATGTCGGTTACGATAGCACTGTGAGCTAGCGACTAGACCTTCAGTGCCATAGTGCACCACTTTCCATCAGTTTGGATCCCTCTGATGAAGAAGAGACACTGGAAATTTTACCTACAACATCTTAAGAAGAAGAAATTATAGAAGTAAATCTAATGAGTGTGAAGATATTACCTCTAAGAATAACTCCAGTGGATAAGGGGAAGAAAATAACCACTCAGGAAGAGCTACCTCCACCTTCGCTAGTGAAAGAACCACATAGCCAAGTTAAAATCGGAGGATTATACAAAGTTGATTATAATGTGCTAGCTCATCTTAGGAGGTTGCCGACCAAATTAAACATTTATGACACTCTAATCCTATCAAAGGAGATGAGAGATTCTCTGGTTACAGCCTTGCTTGACCCAAAGATTTGATTATCGCAGTTGGCAAGGGATCCCTGGGTACTTAATGCTTATGCATAGTTTAACAATAGTTTTGATGATATTTTTCACTTATATTTCCTTATTTTGCAACAAAACCAAAAACTTGATCCTGAAGAAAAATAAGAATTTAACTTTTTTAATTGTATTTATATTAGGATATTATGCAAGTATACGTATCGTTATCAAGTAATATATGACTTTTTGATTAAAAACTGAATATTGAACCCACAGGGAAGATTATGCAATATGTACCTTTTAGAAAGTTTTTTCTATTTTTAAAAAGTTAATTACTTAAACTAAAAAAGATTTTTGTACGAATTTAAAATTTAAATATTTTTGGTATTTTTGATATTTTAACGAAACAATAAAAAGATAACTAAAGTTTTTGTAGAAGAAAAGTACTTAATATGAAAATGACTTTCTTATTTTCATGATTTAGTAATAAGTATAGGAATTCTGTTGTGGAAGTACGCAAATTGTGTTGTGCCAAATAGGAGCAATAATATTCTTTACCCTTACTAGAGATGCTATAAAGAATATTGACTAATTAAAAGTTTGAATAGTTCTGAAGACCGACTAGGCAGAGAAGATACTAGCTCTCACTCTAGAGTTCCCTCGATTTTCTCCACCTGGGGGCTAACATTCTCGTATCAGAACTTAAAATAACAAACCAAGTTGTGGGCTTTAACTTGTCACTTTAAATTCCTCTAACTCTACAACAATCAATGAATATTTTCATATTTATTTGCACTCAATCATATGAACTACATTCTCATTCATACAACCTCATGTGATTCTTTCCAATTTTTGATTGAGACAATACCAGCCCGATTTTACATGTTCTCACAACAAATTTAAACATCTGGATTAGCCAAATCAAGAAGTAAATGAAGTGCATGGATTTAAATCA
Source organism: Phalaenopsis equestris (assembly GCF_001263595.1). Classification (NCBI taxonomy): domain Eukaryota; kingdom Viridiplantae; phylum Streptophyta; class Magnoliopsida; order Asparagales; family Orchidaceae; genus Phalaenopsis; species Phalaenopsis equestris. The sequence goes on from NW_018164816.1 coordinate 870,467, forward strand.
TCACAACTTCTTCCAACATTAATGATCAATACCCTCCACAACTTCCATCCAAAACTTAATTACTTATCATTTTAAGAAGAAAGATAAAGAAAACTACTCAGAATCCATGGAGAAAATAAAACCACACTTTAGTTGAAAAGAAGAAATCATTGTCAAACTAGCAACAAGTCTCGATTAAAACCAAAAGTAGTCTAAAACAAAAAGATAAAAAATTATCTTAGGTCCTCCACCATACTCTTGAAGTTCCTTTGAATCTCTTCTCTTTTAAAATCACTCAAACCAAAAACAAAATAACAAAAAGGATAAATTAAATAAAAAGTGGTTCTTGAAAAATCTCTCCGAACTAACTCCCTATAGAAGAACTTTCAAAACTTGCCAATATTTTCAGGACTCTTTTCTAAGTCCTCTCTTCTTTTTATTATAGTTTTCTAAGAGGTGCCTTGGGATCTCTTCGAAATATGTCTTGATTCGATGTTTTTGCCCAAGAGACGCATCCTTTCATTTCCCCAAGAGACGCATCCTTTCTTGATAATTTTCGTCCATGGTGGTTGCAACAACCTATTAAGCCAATGACTGCCTCAAAAACCTCTTTGAAATTCGTGAAAACCAACTTTACTCGTCTAGTAACTGCCGCTGGAAGTAACTGCCACCAGAGCTTAAGTGTGGGGTCTCGGTGCTTAGGCACTACCTTCTCTGTTTAACCAGCGCTTAAGCGTCGGATCTGGCGCTTAGGCGCCAAAACTCTTTTGCACAAATTTTCACATTTTCTCTTTAAATTTGATCGCTTTTCACTTCTTTAAGCATTTTTTTCCATTTTTACTTGTATCTGCAAGAAAAAAACAAAAAATACCTTCCATTAAAACGCACAATCTCAAAAATAAGTACAAAAATGTGTCTAAAAACACTATATATTTTAGGTGTATCAAATCCCCCAAACTTAAAATATTACTTGTCCTCAAGTGACACTTCAATCTTTGAAAACCAAATATGTGTGATATGAATATGAGTTTCTTTAGGAGTTACTAAAATTTAGATTTAGAAATATAGTAGTCCAATTTAGAAAACATAATTAGTAAATGAGACCAACTTAAAGTTTGAAAATTTTTAATGTTAAGAATTATGAAAATATG
>NW_018164816.1:871606-872056 GCF_001263595.1 Phalaenopsis equestris
TTTAGATTTTAGTTATTTTATTTTCTCTACTTAAAAATTTTTATTAAAAATAATTTTACTTACTATATTATATTTATAAGCTTAAGATTTTATCAAGTCTTATACTTTAAAAAGATCAAATGTAGAACAAATTTTTTATTAAACACTAATCCTCAAGCTTCTCCTCCTTTATATTTTTTTTTCCTTTTCTTTTCTTTTTCTTTTTTTTTCTTTTTCATTTCTTTTTTTTCTTCTTTAGGCAAATATTACTATATCTGGATAGACCTTTAATAATTTTGAATTCCACTTCTCTTTTCCTAAAGTAAAGTCTTTATATAAAACTTTTACTTATAAATATAATAATAGTTTAAAAATCATTTTAATAAAAGAAATTTAAGTATTAAAAATAAAAGTCTAAATTATCTAAATTTTTTAAAAATACAATTTTTCTTACTAAAAATAGTCACTTAT
>NW_018164816.1:872392-875824 GCF_001263595.1 Phalaenopsis equestris
AGTATAAAACTAAAGACAGGAGTAAAATTAATTTTTTTTATCAAATTTTCTATATTTTCATTTTACTTTAACATGTAGAGATTCAAATAGACTTCTAAACAGTGGGTATAAACATAAAAGCAAACATACACACTACTAACATCACAATCTTAACATAAAGACAAACTTGCAAACATGATAAAAGAAAAATAAAGGGTAACCGTTTCTGAATTTCAAGTTTAAGATCTAAGCTAGTAAGATTTTCTACTTTATAACAGATATGAAATTAAGTTAAGTTCTAAACTAACTAATATCACATTACTAAACTCAAAATAAAAGTTACTATCCTAAAATTTAAAAATAAAATATTAACTACCACAAACGTCATAATAATAATAAAACATAAAAGTCCAAAACACAACATAGTCCAAAACAACACACAGATGCAAATGTAGTAAGCTCGGACCACATAGTTCATATCATATTACAATCATAAAATGAATCTCTCAGCTATACTCTTCATCCTTAGAATCACCGCAGTTCCATTTTTCTGCAGGCTCATAATCAGGATATCAAGGATATGAAGGAAATTGCACTTCTGGTTCACCTCTAATCAGGCTCTCGAAAGATGAGTGAAATTTCTCTTCATAATCACTTTTTCTTCTATTATAACTATTAGTGTGATCTGTAAAACGCTCTAAATTTTGTACCTTATCGGCGATAAAATTAATATTATCCCTCATCTTCTGCAATAACTCATCCTGAGTCTTAGTAGAATCACCTCTAGATGTAGAAACACGTGAAGTATACGGTCTAGATGAAGAAGCAGCATAGGTAGATGCAGTGGATGTTTCCATTCCATAGCTCCTAAAAAATCCTCCTCTCTAGTCAAAAATCGAATGCTCAGAATAAGTCTTCACATTCACCTTCGTGATGGGCTTTAGAGGTAACAGGACTTCCTCCAAACTATCATATTTTACTCCAGCCTGCTCGCATTACAAAAATATCAAGGAAGCAAATCTCATACCTGCAGTAGCACAGTAGCAAAAGTAGCTGAACTGATGATAGTGTGATAGATCAAAGCCCTTATGTTAATGGGCTTTCCCTCTTGAATATAATAGTTCAACTTTGCTCTCTCTCTGGTCACTTCACTGAAGCAGAAATGAAATAGTGTCAGGCCTTTGAAGGTGCACATAACTTTGAAGTTGGGAAATTTACTCTCCTCTTATTGGTAATCTTCCAAAGTCCTCTTCCAATAGTCAAGTATGAAATAATCTCATCTAACTCTGCTTCAAGTAGGACTATAATTCACATAAGAACACAAAGTCTCCGGTGGTAAATGGTAAAACAAGTTGATTACCTCTGGAGTAAAAGGTACCAACTTTCCTCGAACCATAACTCGATCGTTCTCAGCCTCTGGGAGATTTGCATAAAACTCCCTTATAACAGAAATTGCAACGACAATAGAGAAACAACAAAACTGTTCCCACTGTTGGTGGACTATCATGTTTTCCACTTCTCCACCTGAACTCTTAAAACATCGCTCCTGAATCACTTTTTATGACTGTAGAGAGTCAATATATCGATCCTAAGCTTTTGAACTGACAAATTTGCTTGAATTAGATGGGCTCTTTCCTTTGCTCCATTTCATTCTTGGTGTCATTCTAAAAAGTTGATAAATTTCAAAAATAACTTTAAAAATCCAGTTTAAATCACTAAACTAAACTTCCAAAAGCACTAACTAAACTTCCCAAGCAATTTTCATAGATTTTTCTTCACTTTTCACCATGAATAGTAAATTTTTGAAATCTTCCAAATGTACTTAAAATATATGGTGAAAATTCAAAATTTTTGTATAGAAGTAAAGCTCTTAACTTAAGGAACTTTAATTTAGTAAATCTCACTCAATTCCACCAAGACATCTTCAAAATTAACTTGCCCTAGTCCTCAAAATCGTGACTTTGAGTTGGGGAAGAAGACAGGAGGTGTGAAAAATGGTATTTTCGAACTTAAAACTCACTTTTAATCTTTTGCAAACCGATTTTCGTGAACCGATGCTTAAGCACAGGTAAGTGGCACTTAGGCGCCTGCCTCTCGAGTTGGCTCGCGCTTAAGAGCGAGATGTGGCGCTTAAGCGCCAGTGCACAATTTTTGAAATTTTTAATTTTTAAGTAAAATGCACTATTAACCTAAGTAAACCACCCTTAAATGGTCTCATAGCCGTTAAATGACTATTTTTACTTCTTATAACTCCTTTCTCTCTAAAAATTCTCCATAATAATTAATTCAATTTGAGGCTAAAAATAACACAAATTTTCATAAAAATAATCTTATATTCATTCACAAATAAGTACAAACACATTTAACACTTAGTTCTCTCTCCAAATAGTCTTGGATGAGAAAATTTTCCTAAGTACAAAACACTTAACACACATTTACAATTAAACACATAAGTGATACAAACACTAAACACAAGACATAAACACTAACAAACTTAACACCTTTTGATGGTGCACATAAATTTAAAGTGGAAAAATTGACTCTCCTCTATTAGTAATTTTCTAGAGTCCCCTTCCAACGGTCAAATATGAAAAATTTCCCTTGGAAAAATTGCCATCTAATATGATCTAGATGGGTATTAACTTCGTTTACCTTTGTCTCAAGTAAAGCGACCCTAGTCTCAATGCTGTTGATCTTTTCTGCTATCCTTCAATACTAACAGCTAAGAAACCATTACACATCTCTTGTGCACTTTAAATAATGAATTTCTTCCTCATGGCCTCTTCCTTTTTCTTTAAATCCATCTCCCATGAAGACATTTTCTCAAAATCTCTCTTTCTTAGACTTTTAGGGCTAAAAATGATTTTGGGTGAAATTCCATAACAAAACCCTTCTATTAATAGGCCTAAATCCTTTAAATAACTTCTAGGCACGTTCCAAAACTACCATGACATGTTTAAGTTAACCAATTAGCATTTAAAAATTCTAGAAATTGAATTTTGCACATGGTTCTGAATATTGGCGCTTAAGCGTTAGTGCTTAATTTTGCACTAGTCAACTTAACATCCAAATACTCATTCTAACATGTCTAGATCACTAAATAAAGTCTTAAAATTAATACTAAAACATAATATTCTCAAAAATACTACCCTAAATTTTCTTAATCACACACAAACAACATTGAAAACAAAAGCACACTGATAACTATGGGTTGCCTCCCACAAAGCGCTTGGTTTTACGTCATCAGCTCGACGTAACCAGTGCTCATTCTGGTTGACCCAAAATCATTTCATCATTATATTTATGTTGATCCCCTATATAATTAGGTTTTAGTCTATGTCCATTCCCTTTAAAAGTTTTCCAGAATTAGGATCTTTAATATCCACAGCACCATAAGGATAAACTTTTATCACAACAAATGGGCACAACAAATTGGACTTAAGTTTGCCTGGA
>NW_018164816.1:875835-879529 GCF_001263595.1 Phalaenopsis equestris
TTAAGTTTGCCTGGAAATAATCTTAACCTTGCATTATATAGCAAAACATATTGCCTTGGCTGAAAATTTTTAGTAAGAATCTTTAACATGAAATAGCTGAGAAATGAATATAATATATTTAAATAATCAATCAATAATTATCATCTATATGTTCTTTTAACTCTTCACTATCTCTTCAAGCTCATTTAATTGTAACAATCTTTTTTCACGAACATCTTTTAAATTATAATTAAACTTTTTAATAGCCCAATATGCTTTATGCTCAATTTTAACTAGTAAGTGACAAGATTTCCTAAATATTAGCTTATATGGGGACATTCCTATAGGAGTTTTATTTGCTGTCCTATAAGCCCACAAAACATAGTCAAGTTTGACTGACCAATCCATTTTTGTTGGATTCACAGATTTATTAGATTTATAGATTTTTCCATAGTTTTTTTAATTTCCCGATTGAATAATTTAGCCAAACCACTTGTCTGAGGATGATAAGCAGTAGCAATCTTATGATTTATATGATATTTCTTTAATAACTTCTCCATAATGACATTTCTGAAATGACTTCCCTCATCAGTAATGATAACTTTCGGCATCTCAAATCTACAAAATATGTTCATTTTCAAAAAATTTGCAACACTTTGAGCATCACATTGAGGTAAAGCAATCACTACTAACAGAATATATAAATTTCAAAAAATGGTATAAATGGTCCCATGAAATCTAATCCCCAAACATCAAATATTTTAACTTCTAGCATATAATTGAGGGGCATCTCATTTCTTCTAAAAGTATTGCCTACTCTTTGACATATATCACAAGTTTTGATATAAGCATTAACATCTCTAAAAATTATAGGTCAATAAAATCCAAATTGTAGAATTTTGTATGCTGTTTCATCAACACCAAAATGTCCCCCAAAATCAGAATTCTGACATTTTTGGATAATTTCATTAGTTTCTTCTAATGATACACATCTTTGAATGATCGGATCCTTCTCTTATTTATATAAATATGGGTCATCCCAAAAATAAGTCTTAGCTTCAGATATAAATTTTCTCACTTGTTGGTATGTCATTCCATAGGGTTTAAGATCACTAACAATATAGTTCAAAATGTTGGCATACCACGGAACACGCCACTCATTTATAGTGAACAATTTTTCATATGAAAAATATTCATTAATTTCTTTTTCAAAACAGAGTGGTTTTTTTAATTCAAACCTGGACAAATGATTGGCAATTTGATTTTCAGTTCCCTTTCAATCTACTATTTCAAAATCAAATTCTTGTAAAAGAAGAATCCATCTTATAAGTTTCGATTTAGTATCATTCTTTTTCATTAAGTACTTAATAGCAGAATGATCTGTATGCACTATACAATGAGTTCCAATCAAACATGATCTAAATTTATCAAAGGCATATACTATTGCTAATAACTCTTTTTCAGTTGTTGTATAATTAATTTGAGTTTCATTAGGAGTTTTACTAGCATAGTAAATTACTTTAAAATTTTTATCATATCTTTGTCCTAAAACAACTTCAATAGCATAATCACTTGCATCACACAAAGTTCAAAAAGTTTTTTTCCAAATGGTGAAACTATAATTATTGCAGTAATTAATTTTTCTTTTAATAATTTAAAAGCTTTTAGGCATTTCTCATCAAAATTGAAAATTACATCTTTCTTCAGTAAATGACATAAAGGCTACATAAAGTAAATGACATAAAGGCTTAGCAATCTTAGAAAAGTTCTTAATATATCACTTGTAGAATCCAGCGTGTTCTAAAAAACTCCTAATTTCCCATACATTTGTTGGATAAGGTAAATTAGCGATCACTTAAATTTTAGCATTCTTCTAAAATTTAATCAGGATCTATTTTCATACCATTTTATGATATTTGATGACCTAATGCAATTCCTCCTACTACCATAAATTGATATTTTTCTCAGTTACGGACTAAATTTGTTTCTTCACAACGCTTAAGAACTTTAGATAAATGTTCTAAACATGAGTCAAATGAAGTTCCAAACACTAAAAAGTCATCCATAAAAACTTCAATCTCTTTTTCAATTAAACCACAAAAATTATCATCATAAATCTTTGAAATGTAGCAGGGGAATAAATAAACCAAAGGGCATTCTTCTAAAAGCAAAAGTACCATAAGGATTGGTAAATGTTGTTTTTTCTTGATCCTTAGGAGATATTTGAATTTGGTGATAACTGGTATATCCATCCAGAAAATAAAAGTATTTATGCCCAGCTAGTTTATCCAACGTTTGATCTAGAAAGGGTAGTGAAAAATGATCTTTTCTAGTGGTAAGATTTAATTTTCTATAATCAATGCGTATTCACCACCCTGTAACTTGTCTAGTAGGTATTAACTCATTATGCTCATTCACAGTTACAGTTACTCCTTCTTTCTTAGGAACACAGTGAATTGGGCTGACCCATGCACTATCTGAAATAGGGTTGATAATTCCAGCATCTAACCACTTTAAAATTTCTCTCTTAACAACCTCTTTCATAACAAGATTTAATCTCCTTTGTGGATCAGCCTTGGCTTTGCAATTTTCTTCAAGATTAATTCTATGCATACAAATTAAAGGACTGATTGCTGACCCATGCACTATCTGAAATAGGGTTGATAATTCCAGCATCTAACCACTTTAAAATTTCTCTCTTAACAACCTCTTTCATAACAAGATTTAATCTCCTTTGTGGATCAGCCTTGGCTTTGCAATTTTCTTCAAGATTAATTCTATGCATACAAATTAAAGGACTGATTTCTTTATTATCAGCAATTGTCCATCTGAAGGCTTTCTTAAAATTTTTCAAAATTTTCATCAGATTTTCTTCTTCTTCCTTTGTTAACTTTGAGGAAATTATAACAGGTAAAATAGAGGAATCTCCTAAAAAGACATATTTTAAATTTTCAGGAAGTAATTTTAACTCAAGTTTTGGAGGTTTTTCAATAAATGGACAAAATGATTTATCTTTGTCTATCGTGTCCAAAATTTAAAAACTTTCTTGAACATAGCTTGAATCTTCCTTAAAAAGGTTTACACATTGATCTAATTTCTCTTCTTGCTCGTGTTTCAAATCTTTTTCTTCAGATTTTTCTCCATAAGTAGTCTTGAAATGACATTCGCTCATATATCTTATAACATTCATTCTATAACATTCATCATCTTTACCTTTTGCAGGGTATTTCATTAAATTTGAAATGTTAAAAGTAACAATTTGATCATTGAAGCACATTGTTAATTCTCCTTTATGCACATCTATGATTGCTCTTCCTGTGGCTAGGAAAGGTCTCTCCAAAATGATAAGTATCTCTTTATCATCCTCCATATCTGGCACAATGAAATCAACAAGAAAGATAAATTGATCCACATTCACTAGGACATCTTCTATAACTCCTTTATGATAGGTTATTGAACGATCTGCTAACTGCAGAGTTACAATATTAGCGGTTATTTCTCCTAATCCCAATCTTTTAAATTTTGATAATGCCATAAGGTTAATGCTTGCACCTAAATCACATAAAGCTTTCCCATAAAATTTATCTCCTATTGCACATGGAATTGTAAAGCTACCAGGATCTTTAAGCTTTTCAGGAAGTTTCTTCTGAATTATAGCACTGCACTCCTCACTAAGTGCAACAGACTCATTATCTTCAAACTTCCTTTTTCTGTT
>NW_018164816.1:879584-882071 GCF_001263595.1 Phalaenopsis equestris
CAAATAGAATATTGATTGTAAGCTTCTTAAATATTTCCATAAATTTTGAAAATTTCTTATCCAACTTTTGTTGTTGAAGTCTCTGAGGAAATGAAGGTGGTGATTTTTCTAAATCAATTTTCGGCGGAGAAATAAGTCTTTCAAAATCTTTCAGAGTGTCATCTTTTGATTCTTCTATTTCTTCTCTCTCTACTTCAATTGCTTTTTGAGCCCTACCTTCCCATGGACCGCTTTAACTTGTTATGGCTCTTTACTTTTGTCTATAGAATTGATCTCTACGTTGTTATGAAGTGTTCCCCGAGGCCTACTGCTAAGTGCGTTAGCAATTTGTCCGAATTGATTCTCCATATTTCTAATAGCAGCACTTTGACGTTGCAAATGATTACCCATTTGTAACACCACTTCTTCTGTAGACAACTTTTTCTCCTTAAACTGTGTATTATCATTGAAACCTGGAGGATAAGTAGATATATAATTATTATTCCCTTAGTTGTTCTATTTTTCTAATGGGTTTACTTGGTTTTTCCCCCATTGCTGAGTATTATCACACGAATTGTTATTCCAGTTAAAGTTGGGATGGTTGTTCCAACCTGGTTTATAATAATTGGAATATGAATTATTTTGCTTATTATTTATGGCATTCAAAGTTTCTAATGATGCTTGATAATATACTATTTGACCTAATGAATTCTCTTCGATCATGGAAATTGGTTGAGAAAAATTCATTCTAAATTGGTCTAACTTCCTTGAAATTACAACAACTTGATTTGCTAACATAGTAAATGCATTAGTTTCATGAATATTGGCTAATTTTTTTATATTCACCCTCTCAGAATGCCATTGAAAATTATTGGTAGCCATCACTTCAATTAAAACATAAGTGTCATGAAATGGTTTTGACATCAATGAACCACCAGCAGTGACATCGATAATAGATCTAAGAGAACCAATTAATCCATTATAAAAGGTTTGAATTATTAACCAATCTGGTATAGCATGGTGTGGACACTTTCTTAAGAGCTCTTTAAATCGTTCCCATGCTTCAAAAATAGATTCCCTTCAAACTGATTAAAAGTTGTAATATCATTTCTAAGCTTCACAGTTTTTGATGGTGTAAAATATTTAGTAATAAATTATTATGCTAAATCACCCCAAGTTCTGATAGACCAAGGTACTAATGAATTCAACCACATCTTAGTTTTATACCTCAGTGAGAAAGGAAAAACCTAATTCTTGTGGAATCATCTGAAACACCATCGCATTTAAATGTAGCACACAATTCTAGAAAATTAGTAAGATATAAATTTGGATCTTCAGTTGGTGATCCCCCAAACTGATTATTTGATACTATTTGGATAACAACATGTTTAAGCTCAAATGAATTAGCCACTACAGTAAGTTTTTGAATACTACAATGAAGTTCATCTACAGTAGGATTGACATAATCTCTTAAAGGTCTAAACTCTTGATGAATTTCAACAATTTGATTATTTTGGTTTGTCATTTATGTAATTTTTTTGGATTTTTCAAGATTTTTAATTTTTTTGGCTTTTATGATTTTTCTAATAGTTCTTTCTAATTCAGAATCGTAGGGCACTAGTCCTTCAAAACCTGAACTACACATACACTAAAATAAAATAAAATAAAATAAAATAAAACACACAAAATAAGATATAATATTTAAAGTTTAAATAAGACTTTCTAAAAATAGAAATTTATTTAGTTTTCTTCCCCGACAATGGCACCAAAAACTTGGTCTCGTACTTAATGCTTATGCATAGTACAATAATAGTTCTGATGGTATTTTTCACTTATATTTCCTTATTTTGCAACAAAACCAAAAACTTGATCCTGAAGAAAAATAAGAATTTAACTTTTTAATTTATATATATTTATATTAGGATACTACACAAATATATGTATCGTTATCAAGTAATATATGACTTTTTGATTAAGAATTGAATATCGAACCCACAGGGAAGATTATGCAATATGCACTTTTTAGAAAGTTCTTTTGATTTTAAAAATATAATTACTTAAACTAAAAATGATTTTTTGTAGGAATTTAAAATTTAAATATTTTTGGTAGTTTTAATATTTTAACGAAACAGTAAAAAGATAACTAAAATTTTTGTAGAAGAAAAATACTTAATATGAAAATGTCTTTCTTCTTATCATGATTCAGTAATAAGTATAGAAATTATGTTGTGAAAGTATGTAACTTGTGTTGTGCCAAATATGAGCAATAATATTCTTCACCCTTACTAGAGTTGCTATAAAGAACATTGGCTAATTTAAATTTTGAATAGTTTTGAAGACCGGCTAGGCAGGGAAGATACTAACTCTCACTCTAGAGTCCCTCGATTCCCTCCACATGGGGGCTAACATTCTCATATCAGAACCTAAAATAATAAACCAAGTTGGGGGCTTTAACCTGTCACTTTAAAGTCCTCTAACTCTACACCCATCAATGAATATTTCCCTATT